>NC_057799.1:467531219-467795454 GCF_018294505.1 Triticum aestivum | reverse complement strand
CCCGAGACCGACACGACACCCCGATCCCCGACACCTCCCGAAAAGGTGTTCTTTGGCCTTGCAGAAGCCGACGGGGTCATATATTTGTGAATTATTAGTTAGGTCATATATCTTTCGATTTTGTTATGAAAAACATCAAAATAATTGTGTTGATCGGGTAGTTTTAAATGTGCAGTTGTTTCATTGCTGCGAGGTTTGGTGTTCGACGACCTCGCCGTGCGTTTGACGACCTCTGCCCCTTCGTTCATGGGTGAGCACAAATGACACGTCCTCCTCCCCCATTAATTATTTGATCTATTCCGATGAAACTTGATAGCTAGCTATATATGTTTCTTGAATCATCAGTATGCGTAACCAATATGTGTCTCCTGTTCGAAAGCGTCATAGTTATAAATATGCATGCATTTGCATATTTATAACCTTGATTCTTTCAAATTGTCCAACGCTATCCATGGACAGCCCGAGTATGTTTAGATTGGGTTCGTTTTCCCATATGCTTTGCTCCGGATCCGACGCATAAATTTCGTCAGTGCCTCCCCTGTTGTTCTCCGGGTACACGTCCTCTCTGTTTATTGCAGAGACGTGTATCAGGAGAACAGCGGGGAGGTGCTGCCGAAATTTTGCGTAGGATCCGGAGCATAGCATGGGAAAATGAACCCAATCTAAACATACTCGGGTGGGATTAGGACCTATCATTACCTATTAGAGTGTAGGTTGCATGGACGTATAAAATTGACAAAGTAGATCAACTGATGAATATATACATGGTGAATTATATATATATATATATATATATTTGTTGTGTGTCTAGTAGCTCTGAAAGTCAAGATGAGTGATCGTGCATGGATGTACACCGGTCACACTGGTCAGAATAAATGGAGCACTGAATGGTTCACAAAAACCAAGGGGTTTGTGCGAGCCGCATTTGCAATTGGCCAGAGGAAAACCTGGTGCCCCTGTTTATGGTGCGGCAATTGGGAAAAGAGGACAGAGGCTGAAATGGGCAAACACCTGCAGAAGAGTGGTTTTACGCCCGATTATACGGTGTGGACATTTCATGGTGAGCCTGCCAAACGTGACCGAGCTGAGGTGGATCGTCGTCGCACCGACGAGCATGGTACCGGGATGGAAAACATGGTGCAAGACTTCGATGATGCTCGGGATTCGGACGAGGAGATGGAGGAATCTGCAAAGACCTTCAATGAAATGTTGGAGTCTTCAAAACGTCCGCTCCATGAGCACATTGAGCTTTGTCAGTTGGATGCCATCTCACAAGTAATGGCTCTGAAGGCTCAGTTCAACTTGGTCAGAGAATGCTACGATGCAATGATGACAGTATTTGGACGCTTTCTACCCAAAGGCCATGTAATGCCTGCAAACCTGTACCAGTCGGACAAAATCCTCCGTGCACTGAAGATGCCCTATGATAAGATACATGCCTGTGAGAAAGGATGTGTCTTGTTTAGGCTTGACTATGCGGACTTGAACTATTGTACCATTTGCAAGTCTTCCAGGTATGTTGTGGTAGACAACGGTATGGGTGAGACGACACAGACCAAAATCCCCATTAGTGTTCTTCGGTATATGCCAATCGTACCAAGACTTCAACGTCTTTTCATGGTCGAAGAGACGGCCAGACAAATGACATGCACAAAACGGGCAAAAGAACCGAACTAGATGCAGATGGGAATCTAATGATTGTACACACATCGGATGGTGTTGCGTGGAAAAAGTTTGATGAATTACATGGTGACAAAGCGGCAGATCCGAGGCATCCTCGAGTCGGCATCGGCACGGATGGGTTCAGTGTGTTTGGTATGACGGCAGCCCAATATAGTTGTTGGCCCGTATTTGTCTTTCCACTCAATCTCCCCCCCGGAAAGATTATGCAAAGAAAGAACATTTTCCTGACGTTGATAATTCCAGGGCCCAACTATCCGGGGAAAAATATGAATGTGTACATGCAACCGCTTAAGGACGAATTGCAAGAAGCCTGAGATAATGGGTTCAAGACATACGACGCCTATAGCAAACGGAAGTTCATAATGCGTGTCTGGTACATGTACTTGACGCATGACTTGCCGGCGTATGCGCTATTCGTTGGCTGGTGTGTGCATGGAAGGTTCCCGTGCCCCACATGCAAGGGAGCTCTTGAGTTTCGTTGGGTTCAGGCCGGTCGCAAGTTTTCTTGCTTCGACATGCATAGACAGTTCCTCAATCCTCGCCATAAGTTCAGGAAAGACAAGAAGAACTTCATCAGAGGTAGAGTTGTCAAAAACTCTGCACCACCTGCATTGACAGGCCAACAGACCCTAGATCAGTTAAACGCTCTCGAGCCAGATCCAGAGCATCCAAGGTACTTCAAGGGGTATAATTCTAAGCACGCCTGGACTCACAAAACATGCTTATGGGATCTGCCTTACTTCAAAGACCTCCTTTGCCCACACAACATCGACGTGATGCACACTAAGAAGAATATCACCGAGGCACTTTTTGGTACATTGTTCGGCATGGATGGGAAGTCAAAGGATAATACTAAGGCTAGAGTCGATCTGGAGGCGCTATGTGATAGGCCGTTACAAAACATGAAAGAACCAAAAGGAAAGTAGAACTGGACGAAGCCAAAGGCATGGTTCAATCTTGGAAGGCCAGCTATGAGGGAAATTATCTTGTGGGTGAAAATGCAGTTGATGTTCCTCGATGGGAATGCAGCGAATCTACAGAGGGGAGCCAGTCTTGATAAATTGAAGATATTTGGTCTCAAGAGTCATGATTGGCACATATGGATTGAGCGGGTAATGCCGGTGATGTTGCGTGGCTTCATCCCTGAGGATGAATGGCTAGTACTGGCAGAACTCAGCTATTTCTTCCATGTTCTTTGTGCGAAAGAACTATCGCCTGGCGTGCTAGAAGAAATGGAAGAGTTGGCGCCAGAGTTGATCTGCAAGTTAGAGAAGATCTTTCCACCGGGCTTCTTTAATCCAATGCAACATTTGATTTTGCATCTCCCGACCGAGGCAAGATTGGGGGGGGGGCCCGTGCAAAATCGTTGGTGCTACCCAACTGAGAGGATGCAGAAGACACTTCGACAAAAATGTAAAAATAAACGTAGAATTGAAGCATCGATGGTTGAGGCATTCATCACTGAGGAGGCGGCAAACTTCGTGACAGCACACTACAAAGCCAAAAAACGTCATTTGCATAATCCGAAGCCTCGGTACAATGCTAACGACCCTAAAAAGGGTGGATCCAACCTCAGCCTATTCAAAGGGAATCTCGCACCAGCCAGTGTTTCAAGTCCAGTATCTTTGGATAACGAACAATGGCGGACCATTTCGTTGTATATCTTCAACAACCTGATAGAAGTGCGGCCGTACATCGAGTAAGTTCTCGGCACATAGTTTCACAACTTCTATTTCCTTTGAACTGCTCTTTTTCCTGGATATTTCATACAGTCGATACGTCGCCTTATTCTCGTATGGAGCGGTGATCCAAAAGGATTCTGTCGAAGAGTATGAGCTTCTCGCAAAGCAAGGAGGCGGCTATCCCGGTTTCATCTCTTGGTTCAAACAAACGGTAATTTCTATTAGACTTGTAGGCTAATTTGTAGGCGGCTATCCCGGTTTCATGCGCTAATTTGTGCGTAATGCAACAATCCTTTCATATTAAACTTGTAGGCTAATTCAGAGTCTATGGAGGCCGAATTGAGACAAGTCGCTAATGGTTTTGACTATAAGGTCCGTTCATTTGACAAATACGACATCAACGGGTATCGCTTTCGTACCTATGGCAAAGAGCTATCTATGGCCGACCGAAAGTCTACAAATTGTTGTGTATCTGCTACCGGCGAAGGAGGTACTGAGTATTATGGGAGAGTTGAAGCAATTTATGAACTTCTATTCTATGGTGAAAACCCACCGAATGTTGTAGTCTTAAAATGTTATTGGTTTCAGCCGAAGGAGACTAGAAGGCTCATGAACATATAGGGCTAGTTGAAATCAACCAAAGCACCCATTTATGTTCCTGATGTCTATATTACGGCTCAACAGGCGACCCAAGTATTCTATCTATCGTGGGCCTGCCAAACTAATCCAAATCTGAAAGGTTGGGATGTCGTTTATGAAGTGCCGCCACGTGCTAGACTATCTCCCCCAAAGGAAGAGGATTATGAACCTCACATTAACCCAGACACATATGAAGGAGAATTCTTCCAAGAGACACGTCTTTCCAAAAAGCGTTTCAAGAACCGCTATACTTCACCCCAAAACATTGAAGTAGACAGCGATAGTGAATCCGACATCACCCCAGAGGAGGAACAAGAAGAGCCAGAACAAGAAGAGGTTACTGTTGCAGATGACCTGTCATTGCTTGACCGATTACATCAAGGTAGCCTTGCACATGTTGATGCCACTGAACCCTATGAGCCCGTCATTGATTATAGTGATGATGATGATTATGCATTTATTGATGATACTGATCGGGATTATTAGTAGTGTCAGGTATTAAATTTTTTAATGTTGTACTTGATGATGATACACTTAAGTGATACACATATTATTATTCATGTCGGTCTTTTTTTATGTTGTACTAATTTCGTTTACTGTTTGTCATTGCAGGTGTTGAAAGATGGTGGGCGCTGGTCGGGAGCGCGCCAAGGCCCCTTCTTCGTCGGCGCGTGGTCTGAGGTCTTCCATTCCAGACGCACCTCTCCGCCGAGCGTTGTTGGACAGTATGGCCGCACCGCCGGGCCCTTCTTCGTCGACCGCGGTGCCCAGCAGGGGACGAGGTAGGAAGAGAGGAGGTGGGGCACGTGGTCGCGGGAGAGGAGGTAGGGTGACTGCTACGGCACCTTCCTCGCCGCCACCCCCAGCTGTTTCACCCGAGCACGTGACTGCTAGGGTGGACTCGTCCGAGGAGGAGGCTACACGGACTCCGGTCCACGAGCCTCCGGTCCACGGGTCTTGGGCCCACGAGCCTCGGGTCGACTGGCCTTCGGCCCACGAGAGTTCGGCCCACGAGACCCCGGAGGAGCACATGTCCGGATAGGGTACCTGGCCGGATCAGCCCGAGGAGCCGAGTGGCCATGCTGATGATGGTGGGGAGCCGACTGATCTTGAGGAGGAGGGGGGCACCGTCTACCAGCGTGGTGCTACATGGCTCCCGTCCGTGCCGGCGACCCGCGAGCAGAGGTGGTTGATTTTCCCTGATGGGGAGAGGTACGTAAGTGCATTTAATATTTTTGTACCTTGTGCATTCACATTTCTTCAAATAACTAATGCGTTGGCCTTGTCATGCTGCAGGGGTTGGGACCACCATCATAGTGTCTGCCGGCCCAACTCCGTCCTTGGAGTTCTTTGCCAGCAAAACTTCCCGGGGTTTGTCACGTTGCCTGGTGAGGGTCGGCTTCTAGAGCTTGGATTGAGCTGGGAGCACTACATGGCTGCCCCGGCCCCGCCGGATGAGATTATCGACGGTGTCGTGTGCGACACGAGGGCAGACATGGTGATCAGAAAGTTCTGGGTAATTTCTCCTTTACACATTTAAAAATCTTCAACTAGCTAGTTATTAATTGTACTAATCAATATTGTCTCATTTGATTGCAGACATTCTACAGGTGTGAGGAGGGATACGAGGAGGACGCGGCACATGTTATCGAGAACGTCTGCAAGCGCCTACTCCAGAACTTACGGCACGAGGCTCGGGTGCAGGCTGTTCGAGACTACTACGCCTTGCGTGGTATCAAGAAGACCAAGCCGGCGTGCTGCGATAAGTTCCTGAGTAAGGAGTAGTACATGAAGGTAATTCTTAAGGCCTTCAACTTAAGTTCCTTCATTTAGTAATTCTTAGCCGTAGCGCTCAAGTTTCTATTTGCTAACTTAGGCGCCTCCGAGATGGTGTGCGGATCGGATGGATTGTTGGGAGGTGTTGGTCGATGAGTGGTGCTCAAAAGAATGGCTAGCCCTCCACAACGAGGCCAAGGACAAACGTGCCCAAATGGAAGGTGTGCCACACCATCAAGGCAGCTCCAACTTATATCAGTTCGGGCGCAACTGGGTATGTGGTTTGCTTCATGAACCATGCAATTCATTCATCATGCTAGCTTGAGCCCTTTAATTACTAATTTTCATTGTTTCTCTCTTTCAGGCACGCCACAATAAGGTGGATAAGGTGCTAGAGGTGTACGACCTGTATGCCATGGCCCACACTGCCTCTTTCAAGAAAGTCAAGGCTTTCTCTCAGTCTGACCTCGATGATGCAAACAACTTCACCAACATCTCCTCCCACAACAAGCTCGTGAGATATGGAGATGAGGGGAAGGCGAGGAAAGGGGGGGACTTTAACCCGAGCCAGGGTCCCATTGATCCAGAGCTGGTGATGATATCTGGTGGAGGGAGGTCCCATGGCTCCATAGCCATTGGAGATGGACTTATCCGTTGTCCTAGCACTCTCCCGGAGATCAAGGTGCGCCAGTCGAGCTCCGCTCCTGAGATAAGGCCTTGTGAACGGCCAGTGCAACTCGCCATCAAGGTTAGTGATACGTACTCAGTTATCTTTCTCCATTACATTGTGTGCGCTTCCATCAATGATTACAAATGGTCGTGTGAGTGGTGTTGCAGGCTGCTATACAGAGTGAGAGAGATAGAACGGAGAAACTTCTGGCGGAGGCGGCGGAGAGGCAGCGGGAGTTGGAGGAGAGGACGACAAAGATGATGGAGGAGGAGAGGGCACGGAATGACATGCAGGCAAGGGCCATGTACGAGCTCCTTGTGGTAAGTTTCTTCTGCAGATTAGCCAAAACATTCATGTAGTGTTTGTCTCATTACTAACTAGTATGACTGAGTCGTCGAAACCAAATGTGCAGTCTGTGTGCGAGAAGACAGGTCAGACCGCTCCGCCGATGCCAGTGATTGCTCCTAGGACCACGGTGAGTTTTATTTGAATGGACATTACTTGCTAGTCTTAACATTTGAGTGTCATCATGCTAACAAGACATTGGAAATGATCTTTGGTGCAGCGTAACTCCAGACAAGCATCGCACGATGCTTCTCTAGCTACCGACACGAGCCACCCCGCTCCTACACCTCCTGGATCTTGGTAAGTTTATCTAGTGTTTTGCTTAACACATGCATAAAGACATAGACTTAGCTTTAATTAGCTTAGTTAGCTCATAGACGATCCATTTTACTTAAGTTAGCTCTAAAATGACCCATTTTACCTAGGTTAGCTTATAAATGATCCAGTTCATCCAAGTTAGCTCAAAAATGACCCATTTTACCTAGATTAGCTCCTAAATGATCCATTTTACCTACGTTAGCTTTAAAATGAGCCATTTCAACTAGGTTAACTCCAAAATGACCCATCTTACCTAGGTTATCTCATAAACGATCCATTTCAACTAATTTAGCTCGTAAACGATCCATTTCACCAAGTTAGCTAAAAAACGATCCATTTCACCTAAATTAGCTCTTAAATGATCCATTTCACCTAAGTTAGCTCAAAAAGATCCATTTGAACTAAATTAGCTCATAAATGATCCATTTCACCTAAGTTAGCTCAAAAACGATCCATTTCACCTTAGTTAGCTAAAAAACGATCCATTTCACCTTAGTTACCTCAAAAACGATCCATTTGACCTTAGTTAGCTCATAAACGACCCATTTCAACTAAGTTAGCTCATAAATGATCCATTTCACCTTAGCTAGCTCATAAACGACCCATTTCAACTTAGTTAGCTCATATATGATCCATTTCACGTAAGTTAGCTCATAAATGACATACTCTTCTTGTTCTACTCTTCTTGTTCTACTCTTCTTCTTGTTCTACTCTTCTTGTTCTAGTCTTCTTATTCTAGTCACCTATTTCTAACTTTCTTATTTTTCATTTTGCAGATTTCATTCACTTGACGAAAGCTTGCATAGATGGAGTGCTCCTTATCCCTTTCTCTGTTTCTCTTGTATCGTTGAACTATGCATGTATCTTGGTAGTTGGATGAACTATGCTATGTATGATGGAACTTGGTAGTTGGATGGAACATATGTGATGAAGTTATGTGATGGAACTATGTATGATGGAACTATGCATGTTGGATATCCTATATGTTTGCTATGAAAATTGTTGTCATATATATCTTATGTGATGGAACTCTGCCTTGTGAAATATATCTATATATGCCATATATATTTTCTGTGAAAATTGTTGGACTTAATAAAAAACAGAAAAAAGACCCAATATGCAGGCTCTTTGCCGTCTGCCACCGACGGCAATGGGCCCTTTGCCGTCTGCCGCTATCGCTATGCTTGCGCTACCTACCACTTGTTTATCATGCCTCCCATATTGCCATGTCAAGCCCCTAACCATCCTTTCCTAGCAAACCGTTGTTTGGCTAAGTTACCGCTTTTGCTCAGCCCTTCTTATAGCATTGCTAGTTGCAGGTGAAGATGAAGTTGGTTCCATGTTGGAACATGGATATTTTGGGATATCACAATATCTCTTATTTAATTAATGCATCTATACACTTGGTAAAGGGTGGAAGGCTCGGCCTTATGCCTGGTGTTTTGTTCCACTCTTGCCGCCCTAGTTTCCATCATACCGGTGTTATATTCCTTGATTTTGCGTTCCTTACGCGGTTGGGTGATTTATGGGACCCCCTTGACAGTTCGCTTTGAATAAAACTCCTCCAGCAAGGCCCAACCTTGGTTTTACCATTTGCCACCTAAGCCTTTTTGCCTTGGGTTTTCGCGAGCCCGAGGGTCATCTTTATTTTAACCCCCCCGGGCCAGTGCTCCTCCGAGTGTTGGTCCAAACTAGAGCCACTTGCAGCGCCACCTTGGGGAAACTTGAGGGCTGGTTTTAGTTGTATGTAGTGTTCATCCGGTGTGCCCTGAGAACGAGATATGTGCAGCTCCTATCGGGATTTGTCGGCACGTCGGGCGGCTTTGCTGGTCTTGTTTTACCATTGTCGAAATGTCTTGTAAACCGGGATTCCGAGACTGATCGGATCTTTCCGGGAGAAGGAATATACTTCGTTGACCGTGAGAGCTTATAATGGGCTAAGTTGGGACACCCCTGCAGGGTATTATCTTTCGAAAGCCGTGCCCGCGGTTATGTGGTAGATGGGAATTTGTTAATGTCCGGTTGTAGAGAAATTGGCACTTGACTTAATTAAAATACATCAACCGCGTGTGTGGTCGTGATGGTCTCTTTTCGACGGAGTCTGGGAAGTGAACACGGTTTTGGGGTTATGTTTGAATATAAGTAGATTCAGGATCACTTCTTGATCAATTCTAGTTTCACGACCGTTGCGTTGCTTCCCTCCTCGCTCTTATTTGCGTCTGTTAGCCACCATATTTGCTTAGTGCTTGCTGCAGCTCCACCTCATTACCCCTTTCCTACCCATAAGCTTAAATAGTCTTGATCTCACGGGTGTGAGATTGCTGAGTCCTCGTGACGCACAGATTCTACGAAAATAGTTGCAGGTGCCGAGGATACCTATGCAGGTGACGCAATCGAGCTGAAGTGGGCGCTCGACGAGGACCGTGGTCGTTACTATGTTTCGTTTCCTGATGATCAGTAGTGGAGCCGAGTTGGGACGATCGGGGATCTAGCATTTGGGGTTATCTTCTTTTCATTTGGATTTGACCGTAGTCGGTCTATGTGTGTATTTTGGATGATGTATGAATTTATTTATGTATTGTGTGAAGTGGCGATTGTAAGCCAACTCTCTTTATCCCATTCTTGTTCATTACATGGGATTGTGTGAAGATGACCCTTCTTGCGACAAAACCTACAATGCGGTTATGCCGCTAAGTCGTGCCTCGACACGTGAGAGATATAGCCGCATCGTGGGCGTTACATCGACGCACATGCGTTCCTTTCCGCCCTTCTTGGGTACGACAACGGGCTTTGCCAGGCACTCCGGGTACCAAACTTCGCGGATGACACCCGCTGCCTGTAACTTGTGGGTTTCCTCGGGGATTATGAAGGTCTGCTTCTCTGCGGACTGTCGTCGCGCTTTCTGCTTCACTGGGCGTACATTAGGGCACACCCTTAAGTGGTGCTCCATTACTTCCCTTGGGACCCCCACCAGCTGCTTGGGCTCCCAAGCGAATACCTCCTTGTTCGCGCGCAGGAATTTCACCAACGTCTCTCCTTGGTCTGGGACAAAGTTGGCGCCTATGGTGAAGGTGGCTCCCGAGGTCCCATCCTCATCGACCAGTACTTGCTTCGTCTTGGCCCGATCTTGTGAGAACAACTGCTTCTTCTTTGCCGGCGCTGCCCCCTGGGCCCCAGATACTGCTTCATCAGTGGGATGAGATGCCGCCGCGGCCCTAAAGGCGAGCCTGAGGGCCGTCAGGGCCTCCTTGGTGTCTCCGGCCATGGTGAGTACACCATTGCTCCCCGGCATCTTAATGAGGTTGTAGGAGGGGTGGGTTGCCTCCATGAACTGAGCCAAGGCAGGGTACCCGAGGATGGCGTTGTACGGGAGGCCGATGCAAGCGATGTCGAAGTGGATGAGCTCGGTGCGGTAGTTATCGCGGGTGCCGAAGGTGACAGGTAGGCGGATCTGTCCTAGGGGGCTGGTGGAACCACCACCAACTCCGGAGAAGGGCTTGGTGTGGCGGAGCCGGACGAGCGGCACGTGGAGCAAGCTGAAGGCTTCCACGAAAAGCACATTGAGGCCAGCTCCTCCGTCGATTAGGGTCTTGGTGACCGCTACATTGCAGATGGTGGGCGTGCAGAGCATCAGGAGCACGTCCGAGCCTGCGGTGATTGCTGGATGGTCCCCTGAGTCAAGGTGAGGTCGGCCTGGGGTGCCGCCCATCCCAGGGAGCCCCCTGCTGTACACGGGCGACGCACATCTGGCGGACGAACTGCTTGACGTGGCGATCCGAGGGCAGCGCCTGCGAGTGTAATGCCCACGATGCTGCTATATGTCCCACGTGTCGAGGCATGACTTAAAGGCATAACCGCATTGTGGTATTGTCGCAAGAAGGGTTATCTTCACACAATCCCATGTAATGAACAAGAATGGGATAACGAGAGTTGGCTTACAATCGCCACTTCACACCATACATAAATTAATTCATACATCATCCAAAATCCACACATAGACCGACTACGGTCAAATCCAAATAAAAATAAGATAACCCCAAATGCTAGATCCCCGATCGTCCCAACTGGGCTCCACTACTGATCATCAGGAAAAGAAACATAGTAACGACCACGTTCCTCGTCGAACTCCCACTTGAGCTCGGTCGCGTCACCTGCACTGGTATCGACGGCACCTGCAACTGTTTTGGTAGAATCTGTGAGTCACGAGGACTCAGCAATCTCACACCTACGAGATCAAGACTATTTAAGCTTATAGGAAAGGATGGTGTAATGAGGTGGAGCTGCAGCAGGCACTAAGCATATATCGTGGCTAACATACGCAAATGAGAGCGAGAAGAGAAGCAACGCAACGGTCGCGAAGCTAGAAATGATCAAGAAATGATCCTGAAACTACTTACGTTAATGCATAACTCAAACCGTGTTCACATCCCGGACTCCGCCGAGAAGAGACCATCACGGCTACACACGCGGTTGATGCGTTTTAATTAAGTCGAGTGTCAAATTCTCTACAACCGGATATTAACAAATTCCCATCTGCCACATAACCGCGGGCACGGCTCTCGAAAGTTTATACCCTGCAGGGGTGTCCCAACTTAGCCCATTATAAGCTCTCACGGTCAACGAAGGATATTCCTTCTCCCGGGAAGACCCGATCTGTCTCAGAATCCCGGTTTACAAGACATTTCGACAATGGTAAACAAGACTAGCAAAGCCGCCCAATGTGTCAACAATCCCGATAGGAGTCGCACGTACCTCGTTCTCAGGACACACCGGATGAACACTATGTACAACTAAAACCAGCCCTCAAGTTTCCCTGAGGTGGCGCTGCAAGTGGCTCTAGTTTGGACCAACACTCCGAGGAGCACTGGCCCCGGGGGTAAAATAAGATGACCCTTGAGTCTGCAGAACCCAAGGGAAAAAGGCTTAGGTGGCAAATGTTAAAACCAAGGTTGGGCCTTGCTGGAGGAGTTTTATTCAAGGCGACCTGTCAAGGGGGTCCCATAAATCACCCAACCGCGTAAGGAACGGAAAATCAAGGAACATAACAACGGTATGACGGAAACTAGGGAGGCAAGAGTGGAACAAAACACTAGGCATAAGGCCGAGCCTTCCACCCTTTACCAAGTATATAGATGCATTAATTAAGATAAGAGATATTGTGATATCCCAACATATCCATGTTCCAACAAGGAACAAACTTTATCTTCACCTGCAACTTACAACGCTATAAGAGGGGCTGAGCAAAAGCAGTAACATAGCCAAACAACGGTTTGCTAGGAAAGGTGGGTTGGAGGCTTGACATGGCAATAAGGGAGGCATGATATAACAAGTGGTACGTAGCGCGGCAAAGCAATAGAGCGAACAACTAGCAAGCAAAGATAGAAGTGATTTCGTGGGTATGGTCATCTTGCCTGAGATCCCGCAAGGAAGAAGAACGAGTCCATGAAGAAGACGAACGGATGTAGTTGAACGAATCCTCACAACTCCGGAACGAAACCGAAGCTAACGAGAGAAGCTACCTGGAAAGAAGCAAGCAACACGGTAAAGAACCATCACATAAGCATGGCATGATGCAAAATCAAGTATATGATGCATGTCCGGTTTAAAGAGGCATGGCATGGCAAAGTGCAACAATCAATACTACAAATTAAGTGGAGCTCAATATGCAACGAGTTGCATATTGACGAAACACCACATTTCAAACTTTAGTTTGCTCTTGTTTATGTACCCAACAATATTAAATGTTATTAAACATGCCAAGGGGTGAAGCATAAGTAAACTAACTATTTAGGCATGTTAAAATGAGGCCGGAACAAAAAATAACAATTTCGGAAAATCCTCATGTCCATATTTTAGATTAGGTACTGTTCTGCCCTAAACACAATTTTAAAGTTTTTAACCAGAAAAATAAAGTGCACCATGTTAAACTAGGCATTTTTCTACCCCGTTTACATAAAAAGTTTATTTAAAATGGAGCTACGGTTATTCAGTTATGAAATAAAACATTTTAACATGGCTTTTATGCAAAATAAAACAAACAGCAAGTTAAACATTTTTAACATGGATGAAAGTTGCAAAATATGAAACTAGACGAAATTCTAAGCATTTTACATGTTTAAATTATTTACATATGATGCACCACTTGTGAGTTATTAAATGCATGAACTCTAGGGGGTTTTCTGCAATTCTGCCAATTCCCGGGAAATTAGGAAATTCACAGAACAGGGAAAAAACGTAGCAGGCCGAAACTGCTGGGCGCTGGGGCGCTCACCACGGGGTGAGGCCCAGGTCGGTGGAGGCGCGGCTGGGATGAGGAAGAAGGGGTGTTGGGCCGGGCCTTGACTGCTGGGCTGATGCGGGTGAAGGGCGACGTGGTGGCCCACGCACGCTGGCGGCTCGGTCAACGCGAGCGGGCGGTGCTGCGAGCGTTTTCTCCTGCTCGAAGCAGAAACAGGGGAGGCAGCGGCGCGATGCAGAGGACAACAACGATGGTGAGGGACTTGAAGGGGAGCGACGGCGACTGCAGGGAAGGCCGGCGAGGTGGAGACGGGGCGGATCCGGCCGGCTGGCGCCGGATCTGGGCAAAGACGGCGCGGGCGGAGCTCAGGAGCGGCGTCGGTTCCCTGTGGAAGAAAGACAGGGAGGGAGCATTCAGAGTGAGAGAGAGGGAGAGCAGAGAAGGACAAGGAAGCAAGGTGAGGGCAGGCGCGGCTTTGATCGACCTGCTGGTCGGGTGCTGGTCGTGGCAGAGGCTCGGGGCAAGGAACCTCCAGCGGCGCCATGACCATGGAGAGGTGGCTGGAGGCGGTGGGTTCCTGGATCCGATCGAGATGGGGAAGGGCGGCCGGCGTGGTCGTCTCCTCATGGACCCATGGGGGGGTGGAGCAGAGCTTGGGGAGGCCGTGGTGTGGGGTCGACGGCCATGAGGTCCCTGCAAGAGAAACGAGGGAGGGAGATGAGTCCCAGAAGAGGGAGCAAGGAGAGAAGAAGAGGCGCGCAACGGGTGCTGCCTGGGTGGCGAAGGCGTCGGCAGGAGGAGATGGCTCGCCGACGTTGGGGAGGACGAGCTCCAACGGCGGCTGTCCTTGGCGGCGGTGGTGGTCCTGCAAGCGAGGTCCGGTACGAGACGACACGGACGGAAGGCTGCAAGGAACTCCGTGGGAGGGTTCGGGCGCTCCTGTCTGAACAGAGAGGGAGAGACAGGGAGGTCAGATGAGGAAGGAAGAGAAACCACAGGAGGAGGAGAAGGGCAGCGAAGTTTATCTCGTGGTCGCCGGCAGCGGCGCCGGTCGCCGGATGACGAGGCGAGGTAGAGGAGCCAGGGGAGGCTCGGACGGCTACATGCGCGAGAAGACGAGCTCGGGTGGCTGCGGCTGTAGGGGTGGATCGAGCAGAGACCGGTGAGGTTGGTCGGGGATGGATTTTGGATCGGCTCTGGGGGGATCCCGAGAGAGAGTGGCGGCGGCGCTAGGGTAGGATCCTTAGAAATTAGGTGGTTTGTCTCGATATATATAGTAGGTGGATTTAAATTTAGGGGTATATCGTCCCTCCGATCGTAATCGGACGGTCGAGAATAAATAGTTTAGGAGAGTCCAACGAGAAATCGTTGATGATTTAGGGATGTTAGGGGATGATCCAGACCCATCGGTAACAACAACCTGGGTCGGGTTCGGGAAAGCTTTCGGACGCGCGCGAGGGGTGGTCTGAGAAGGGTCGACAAAGACAAAGTGTCTGACAAAAAGGCCCCGGAGAAGACAAGAGAGAAAACGAAGAGCAAGGTTGCAAGTGTGGTTTGTCTCGAAATGGTCAACGAAGGCAGGGGGACGCTGCAACTACGAACGACTACTAGTTTTAAGAAAAACATGCGGATACAATGCGTATGATGACATGATGAATGCAACAAATAAATAAATCACACGACACCAACGAAATACATGGAAGTCTTCTGGAGCGTCGGTCTCGGGGCGTTACAGCGAGCCACCAAGATGGGCTGCTATGGCGGGGGGCGCCGGTGCCGCGAAGCCCGCGATGAAGAGGTCGTGTAGCTCCTCCCAGGAGGCCACAAAGGACCCCGGCAGGTTGAGCAACCAGGCGCGCGACACGCCAGCGAGGGCCATGGGGAACCAGTTGGCCATGACCTGGTTGTCGCCTCCGGCCTCCTGGATGGCCTCCTCTTATGGTTGGAGGAAGGCTGCTGGATCAGCCTCGCCGATGTAGCGCGGCGGCATCTCCGGCTTGAACTTGTGCAGCCACCGCACCTGGCGCAAGGCGGGGGTGAAGGCTCGGAGCCCCATAGATCCCCCGTGCAGGCCCGCCACTCCGGCCAGGGGAGTGACACTCGCCATGGAGGCTGGACGGAGAAGCAAAGCGGGTGAAGAAGCAGAGCAGATGGAGAGGTGCAGCTTCGACGAACCCCTACCTGGCATGCCAAATATCAGATTTTGGGTTTCGCAGACCCTAGAGAGGTTCGAACTCTGGGGTGCGCACGAATAACACACTCTCCCCAGCGCGCTCGCTCAACGATCCACGGCCTAGCTCAACGAACTCAAAGAACAATGGACACAGTTGTTTATACTGGTTCAAGCCACTATGTAGTGTAATACCCTACTCCAGTGTGTGGTGGTGGATTGCCTTCCATGGCCTGAGGATGAACTAGTACAGTGGATGAACAACCTCAGGAGGACAGGTGTTCTTGGGCTCAATGAGCTGGTGAGGGTTCGGACGGATCGGATCCCCTCTATGGTGGTGGCTAAGTCCTATTTATAGTGGCATTGGTCCTCTTCCCAAATCTAGGCGGGAAGGGATCCCACAATGGCGAAGTTTGAAGGGAGACAACTAGTACAAGTTATCCTGACAAAAGTAGTCTTCGCCTGCCAAAGGCTCTGGTGGTGACGCTGCCCTGGGCTCCACGATGAGCTTTGTCCTGCCGTCCTGGCAGTCCTTCGTCTTATTGCACTGATATGGAAACGTTTGCCTTATTCCTCGGGACTCCGAGCCTACACTTGCCTCCTTGGCACCAAAGGGGAAACTGGCGCGCTGCGCCCGCCTGGCCTTGGTCGTCATGGCTCGCGTCACGCGAACCTCGCGAGGTGCACCTTGCATAGATATCTCCGCTCCTCAGGAGCCAGCCTAGTGAGACTGCCCCTAGGGAGGTCTTGCCGTCGTCCGCCTCGCGATGCTTGGCCCATCGCGAGGGTCTTGAGCTGTTGTTGTCGATGTTGCGCCATACCAGGCCGCCGATGGAGCCACATCATGGGCCGCAGGCAGGCAAGTCTGGGTACCCCCGTTCCCAGGACGCCGACAGCTGTCAATTTCGGCGCGTCAATGACCCGGATTTTTGTTGGACCTTCTAGATCAGATACAAGCAATCTCTCAAGGAAAGGCACATTCTCAATGACCATAACATGGAACAGGTGGAGTGATCTCTTCCCAATTATGTCTTGTTGCGGGGCCATCAAGACACATAAATCCATCGGAGATTCGTCGAGGAGATGTGGACTCTAATGAGCCCGTGGATCTGCTCAAGACGAAGGTACTCGAGCGCAGTACAGCAGTGGAGCAGGTGCTCAATAGCCTTCTTCCAGATGACAACGTCGAAGAGGTCGAGCTGCTTGAGTTGAGGGAGAAGAAGGGCGGGCGTGGCATTAATCTGGGGAAGATTGCAGGAGCTGAAGCTGGCGTGGCGCATCGTTGGCATGAGGCAGAGCGCGGACGGCGGCAGATAGCGACATCGTCCAGCTTCAAAGCTGAGCTCCTCGAGCTGATCTAGGGCGGGGGATAAGAACCACTCATCGAACTTGGCTTGGACCTTGTAGTTGGTACTGAACATGCAGATGTCAAGGCGTCTGGCTGGCCCTGGGTGCGATGAAAGGGTCTTGGAGTCTGCGGCCATGCGTTTGCTATCCCCGTCGTAGAGGCAGCTGTCGACGGTGAGGTTGAGGGGGACGCGGCGCCAGAGGGGGTGCCACCGCCGGGAGAGCAGGGCGGTCCGAATGCCAGATTTGGTGGGGAGGAGGCCGATGATGACGAGCAGCATGTCATCTGGGAGGCTGCTGATGAAGTCCAGGCTCGCCGGATGCAGTTTTGGCTCGAGCTGCCTCCGCTTGTTGGCTGCCTCGCCGTCCATCTCAACCGGTGGAGACGCCAGTGTACACGTTTGCTGGTGTGTGTCGTGTGCTGGCCTGCTGGGTGTGCGCGAGTGCGTCCTTCTGTGCATGCCACCGTGCAGTGGTGAATTGTGCGCGAGTGCGTCCTTCACGCGGAAGAAGTGTGTCCTTAATGCGCCCTCAATTTACTAGCGTGCGGGGTTCTACCCCGAGTGGTTTCAACTTTGTTTACTTCACCGCATGTCAGATGGGCCTCTAGTTTACTTATTTTCACCCACTGCGACATGGCCAGCACACGAAGATAGAGAACACGAGCTAACAAGGCAGCATGTGGACTGGTCGACCGGTCAACTAAACAATGTACGGAGCTATACGCTGACACAATGAGCGTATAATCCGTTGGTATAGAGAGTTCGAGTGAGAGGGGAGGCCTGTGAGAGATAGCAGAGAGAGAAAGAGCTACTCCCTCCATTCGATAATGTAGTGCCAACATTTTTTTAAAGTCAAAGTTTTGAAACTTTGACCAAGGTTATAAAGAAATTACTTATATCTACAATACCAAAGATAAATGATAGTATGAAGTAAGTACATGTTGTGATGAATCTAATGATCGTTCCAGATGTAAATGTTTTTCTCCACATATACCTGGTCTAACTTTTATGAGGTTTAACTTTTCAAAACATCCATATGCTTATGGACGTGAGAAAGTACGTAACTAGAGAGAGTGTGTGTGAAATAGAAAGAGTGACTGAAAAAAGTGTGTGTGCGTGTGTGAAAGACACATGGATAACACATGATAAAAGTAGAGAAAAAGCATGTGTGTCATATGCAAACATATCACACATGCATCTTCGACAGCGGAAGCAAGGTGAGGAGATAGTGTGTGGTTGTTTTCAACCGAGAGAGAAAGACCCCTAGCACATGGCCAAGAAGGGTCTAACAAACAAGGGAGAGAGGTCGAGAGAGACGTACGGAGAAAATGCAGACATGGGGAGGAGAGATTGTATGTTTGTCATAGAGAGATCCCCTGGAGATCATGATGGGACTAAATGGGTGGGAGATCGAGTGACAAGGTGTGTGCGTGATAGAAGATACCCCGAGAGATATCGAGATAGACGTATGGATGGAAGGAGACAATACGTGTGTTCCTGATGGCTAGTGAGAGATAAAAATACTTAGGGGGGAGTGCGTGCGCCTATGATGGAGTGAGGGATTATGGTACTTAGGGGGGTGTGTCACGTAGAGAGAGAACAAGGGCGGAGAGTGTTAGTGGGTCTATGTAGCGCGAGAGAGACATGTGTATGTGTGAACCAGGGAGATCTAAAGTTTGAGAGAGATAGAGGAGCCCCGATAAGGCTGAGCGGTGCGTCAGATAGCTGAGAGGGGGGAAAGATATTCCATCCGCTTGATAATGTAGTGCATGTAAATTTTTAAGAAGTCGAACTTTGGAAACTTTGACCAGGTTTACGCAAATGTTATTTATATCTACAATACCAAAGATACATCATAGGAAACTACATCTCATGATGAATCTAATTGTATATGTTCGCCGTTCTAGATGTAAATGCTTTTCTCGGCGTACATGGCCAAACTTTCTGATGTTTGACTTCTCAATAAATCTATAGGCTATGGACCGAAGAGAGTGCCTAAGTCAAGAGAGATCAAGTGCGTGTGGACGAGAATGAGTGAGTGTGCAAAAAGAGTATGTGTGTGAAAGAGAAAGGGACAACAAATGATTAATTAGAGAGAGAGTGTGTGTTTTCGTTTCATATGCAAACATATCACGCATGCATCTCCGAGATAGAAAAGGGAGGTGAGGAGATACACGAAGATAGCTAGTGCATGATTGTTTGCAGCGGAGAGAGACACCCCTATAGCACATGTCCAATAGAGGTCTGGCCAACAAGGAACAAAGGTCGAGAGGGACGCATGGAGAACATGGACGCATGGGGAGGGAGATATGGTGTGTTTGTGATAGAGAGATCCCCTCGAGATCATGAGGGGACTATATGGGTGGGAGATCGAGGGAGGTGCGTGCGCGATAGAAAGATGCCCCGAGAGAAATCGAGATAGACCATGCACATGTTGTGATGGAGACTAAGATTAGCTAGTCATTTACATAGAGGGGGGACTGCGTGTGCCTAGAATTAAGTGAGAGACCATCATACTTGGCTAGGCATGAGATGGTGTGTGTGTGCATGTGAGATGCAGAGAGAACGAGGGAGAGAGATAGAGTTTTAGATGGGTCTATCAAGTGCGAGTGAGATATGCATGTGTATGTGTGACCCAGGGAGATGGAGAGTTTGAGAGAGAGAGAGGGAAGAGCTCCAAGATGACAGAGTGGTGTGTGAGAGAGTTACGAGCAACGAGCCAAGGAATTTGTGTGCATACGATGAGTGCACCCAAGATATTTAGCTTGGGCTAGAGAATCATACATAGTGTGCGAGAAAGACCCCCCCCCACACACACAGAGAGAGAGGGGGATCAACAAGGTTTGTGTTTTGGATGCACGCGACAAATTGAAGATTGTCGGCAAGAGAGAGAGAGAGAGCAGGAGTCCGGGAGAGGGGGAGGTCCTGTTTTATGTATCAAATACTGATATAAACCATGTTTCGATATAAACTTGCATTCAAATATTTAAATTGGAGAACATGTTGTCTGCAATCCACACATGAACGGAGATATGTGTATATCAAATAAGTTCATTAATTTGACTTTCAACACGTTCATGGAGTACTATAATACTGCACAACATGCTACTCGATTGAGGTGTTCAATTTTGGATTTAGTTCACTATTTTGACCTGGGGAACGAGCTATTTCATTGAATCAAGATATTTAATTTTGGGTTTGATTCCCATTTTTGAGTGGGTCAACTATTTGTCATATAGTAAATCTTTAGCAACAAGCATGTAAAAACACATTACTCCCGAGCATCATCTCTCCATCTAAAATAGAAGTGGCAAGCTAATATTTCAAAATTTGATTCGAATCAACTTGGTAAGGTACCCGTGGATGCTCGTTCTCTGAAAATTTGAACGAACCGTTAAACACCCTCTGCTCGGTGGAATTCGCTCGAGCAAATAAATGGGAGACGCGAAATTACCGGCCTATGTGGGACACACATCAATTGGCCCGTTGTACATCGAGGGTAGGTTCGTAACTTCATCCAAGCACGCCTTCTCCTCGGCCGAAATGACATCTGTCGAATAATTCATAAACCATGGTCGGAAAAACACCCTATCCTCGCCCGAAATAGCTTGCGCCCACTATTTCAAAACATGCTCTCCTCGCCCAAAATCGCTCGCCCCCACTATATTTCAAAACACGCCCTGCTCGCCCAAAATCGCTCGCGCCCACTATATTTCAAAACACGCTCGAAATCTCTCGCGCCCACTATTTGGGAGAAGGAAAATTACTCTACTATCCCTGACCCTCAGTACACAGACCCAAGCCGAGAAGCCTAAAGGCAGGGGTAGAACTGTAACCCCCCACACACACACACATTTGAGATAAATGCATCCGTAAGACATGGTTCCCCCTCCCAATTCCCCATTCATACCTCATGGGCGCCAAATCACCTTCTCCTCGGAAGCTCCCTTCTCCCGAGCCGCAAAACCTCAGCCCCTCCTCCATGGCTCCCCCACCGCACCAAATTCACAGCCGCCCTCCTCTCTAATCCCGGAGATGCTGTCCATTTGCCGTCATGCACTGGATCATGTGCCTCTTACTCCGTGCTGCCGGAGTTGCCTCGACGACAGCCGCGTGAACCGTACCGGAGCCGATTCACCCCCTCCATTGTTCACGGCGCCAGAGCGGCTCCAACTTTGGATCCGTCCAGAGCCCCAGCATTGCTTCCCCGTAGCCGTAGACCATCGTGACATCTCTGCTTCCCTGCCGCCGGTAGCCACAACAACCGCGCCGGCCTCACCAACTCGGCAGCTGGAGCTGCCTACTTCACCAGGCCGCCACATAGGTCGCACCCTCATCTAAAATCACTTTATTTAGGCGTAAGTTGTTTGAATTTTTATTCTGGTCCAATCGATTCCCAATGGGAAGCAGCACCCCTTGAGCCGGCGAAGCTCCTAGGTTGCCGGTTGGCTGTTGTCTAATGTAAGGGTGCGGGGGCGCAAGTTTGCTGCGGAAGCAGCGGCTATCTTAGAGTTGCATGGGTTGAAGGTACTGCCGCCGCCGGATCTGGATGACGGCGAGTCATTGTGGATTGGCTCGGGGGTGGCGCAACCACGACAGTGCGGTGGGGCGGGAAGCGGGGTTTTGGTCGGGGCCACGGACGGCGGAGGCAGGCTACTCTACTGGTGGTCACTGGCTCTTTGGGGAAGATTCCGAACAGTGTCAGCTAGGAGGCACAAGACGGCCATCAAGCCATCAGGCGTAGATCGTACAATACCAAAATAAAATAAAATCATGTGACCCCAATTTAGTCTTCAGTCAACAGACGTGTGACCGCTCTCGTACCTTGCTGTTGATCTCTTAGGGTATTTCTTCAGATCAGAAAGATGTGTCGTTCTTAACATTATGTGTTTTCTGCATCTTCAACCACACCGTGTTCTGACTCACCGCAGCTGCTCCAACAAGGGAAGCATACACCAGAAGGGAGCTATAGTCCCCACTCAACAGTTCCCTGCATCAAATGCGCGTGCCCGACATGGACAACCACAACAACTGTAGGGCCGTCGACAAGTCAGCATATGATGCTCACTCCTATGGATGGCGGCCACATAGGTTGTACCCTCATCTTACTTTTGTGCAACATTTATGGCTTTGTTATTCGTCTAAGCATGGAAAATAGATTATCACATTTTACTGTATATTCATGTTGATCTCTTACGGGTCTTGTTCAGGAGTTAACGATGTTCCATAGTTCAGCTAAGAGACTTGTTCTTTAGGTAACGCCGTTCCATAGTTATCATCCATCAGCCAATGTTGTCCCATAGGCTGGTGATTATAGTATTATACCACTTCTAGTATAACCTATGTTGTTCTTTAATACTTTTGTGTGCCATCTAGTTAATCTCGAGTACAAAGGATACACATTCTGTAGCTTTCATCTGTGTTGTCCCTTTAGTGTTTGAGACCTGTTGCTGCTAGTTAACCCCAGTCCTACTATTTATGTCATCTCCTACAGGCACTCATTACATAAATCTAACTACTAGTTGTCTTCCATGAATGTCAGATATAATTGCACACACAGATTTATCGACAAGAACCTCACGGAGCAATGTAATGGCCAACGAACTTGACGTCAATGATACCCAATATGATGGAACATGTGAAGGAAGTTCTTCATAAGACATCCAGAAAGATGATGAATCCTATTCACCCCACATGGTCCTTGCTCTAACTTGGCCCTTGATAAGGGTACAACATGCATATAATGTCCTGGAGTGCATCTACTCTGTTGCAATGCCTTGTGCTTATCCTGCTGATCATGCATGTAAATATGGCATGCCTTCCTGTTTTTTAGTACCTATTCCATTCATGATAACATGTTTTCAAATTCAGGTACTGTCATTCTACTCTACCGCAATGCCATCTGCTTAGTTTGGACATCATGCTTCTCAATATCTTATGCATTGTTATTCATCAGTATGTACTTCATCTGTCTACCATACCATGTTCTTTTTTTACATTGAAGTGCTGTTCTAGTGGTCTCTTGCAATGCCACCTTAGTTTCCCAATCATACACGCATATGTTGCCTTAGTGTTTTTCTGTATGTATTCCGCTAGCATACAATTTAACATTCAAGTAGTGTTTTTACACTGTTTTCCTATCGTATCCCTGGCTCTTACATCATACTCCCTCGGTCCGGATTACAAGTCGCAGAAATGGATACAACTGGATGTATCTAAAACTAAAATACGCCTAGACCCATCCATTTATTTCCGGATGGAGGGAATACATGTCAATATGTCATGCCTTTCTATTCTTTGGTACCTATTCCATCTCTGCTGTAGAATGTTTTATAATTGAAGCACCATTCTTCTATATAAGGCATGCAAGGGGAAGACGGCTATGTTAGAATCTGAAGGGTTACAAACCAGGTTTTTGCAAAAGATCCAAATGCCAGGAGATAATAAACCAACTCCAGTTTTCATAGATACTACTCCAGCACAGAGAAACCGAACTCCCACTGATAATAAGCAGATTCCAGTTGCCAAAGAACTAGTCCGCTCCAGTCCAACAAAAATATGTCAACTCCATTTAAGAAGCATGTGCGTATCCTCGCATCATGAAATTATTATAGCATTCAGATCATATTTTCTACATGTTTCTTACCCATCTCTCTTTTAGAAAATAAGGTTAAACGACAGAAGACTTCCTCCATTGGGATCGTATTCGCGAAAAGTATCTTGCGGGAATTCTCTGTGCTCCAATGCTGATGTAAGTACCTGTTGTATATCACTATATTTTTACCTCAGCATGTATTTTGTTAATCGGCGTGAATCCAACCTTTATCTGATCTAAAATTAGTTGCAGCAAAATGTTAAAGGCGACAATGTTGATTTTTGTAAGGAAAACTGCCTGGTAGTTTTGCATAATGAGCTGCATGAGTGTACTATCTCATATCATGCACATTACTGAATTGTTGTGCTGCTCTGGTTGCCCATCCATTCATTGTGTCAATGTTGCTTTAGTATTACCTTACCTGGCTGATGATAGCTATGCCATATTGTGTTGATTTGGTGTAGGCTGGTGTGGTCTGGTTGCCCAAACGTTCGTTGTGCCAATGTTGCTTTCCTATTATCTGACTTGGCCAATGATAGCAATGCTATTGTGTTAATTTCGTGCAGGCTGCTGAAGATAAGAAGACAAACTCTGAAAACTGCAAGGCAACCCCATTGTTTTTTTCCAATAAATCTAGGCCAGGTAATATGGCAATAACTCTTGATTAATCTATTCGGTTCCCCTCCTAATTTATGTTATGATGAAGTGGTCGAGACACTCTCCACTATCAATAATACAAGCCTGCCAAAATCGCCATCTGAATCTTTTTAGTTTCCTCTGTCTCGAATGCAACAGAAAAAATGTATGTTTGTGAACCAATTAATGGCTGAAGCAATGATGGAAATGGTGGAGGAATCAGAGGTGCACATTCTAGCGCAACAACAACTGATCATTGTTTTCAGAGACAGTGTATTAAAATAGCAAGAACCTGCCCACATGCTTATGGGCGTCATCCGCGCTGAGGTTGCAGATTGTGACGTTGTAGATCGTTAGGTTCTATTCATTTATTTGCACTGGCATCAATCTTTGATTGCCCAGTGGATGTAATTTCCTGTAATATATGCTGGATGCGCAACATTTTTCCCTGTATGCCGTACCTTTGCTTGATTGGTTTTGGTCCTGTGCATAATTGCATGTCGTAATGGGCTCAAATTATCTAATTCAGCCTAAAGGCATGTACGAACTTTAGTGGGCCCATTAAGTTAATGGGCCGTTACTAGCCCGATAGTTCATGGTCGGCCCTCTTACCTCCCGGGTCGTTAACAGGCCGACATCGAAGCGGGCAACAGGAGGGCCCATTTGATTTCATGGGCCATTAACAGGCCGATACTAGGTCAGGCTACATATGGACCAACTATACTTTGGGCCTTTAGCAGGCCGAAAGAGACAATGGGCTCATACTGGACCATGAAGAGCATGGGCCGCGAAGAGGCCAAAAGTCAGGTCGTACTGTAAATGGCGCAACTGTGTTGTGGGCCTTTAGCAGGCCGAAAGAGAAACCGGGCTGGTATTGGACCATGAAGAGCATGGGCCGTTAAAAGGCCAAAACTCAGGTCCGACTGCAAATGGCCCAACTCCCTTATGGGCCGTCAACAGGCTAAAAGACACACCGGGCCGGAAATTGGCCCAACACTTAAATGGGTTGCCAAAAGGCCGAAATATGTACATCTTGAAAATTGGCCCATCCCTTGAATGGGTCGTTAACAGGCCGAAACCACATCGGGCCGATATTGAGCCCAAATATATAGCAGGCTGTTAACGGGCTCGAACTAACGATGGGCTGCAATGGGTCAAATCATTAACGGGCCGTTGACGGGCTGAATTGGCACATCTCGTATGGGTCGTGGGCTTAAATGGACCTGACATAAGTAGGCTTTATATGGGCCGGCCTGCTAATTCTTACTGGGCCGGCCTTTTTCACCGGAATGGGCCACTGTTGGGCCATGCCACATGTCGATCTATCATAGACGCCTCATGTCCAATGAATGGATGACATCTGTCCCAACGATGAGCCGACACGTGGTTCCTCCGGCCAATGAGAATTTTACATGTGGAAAATCCCCATTGGTCCGGGCTTTTAACGGGTTATCAGATCCAAACCGGAACCCGATAGCTTAACGGCGACCCGTTATGGTGGATGCCACGTGTCGGTCACCCTTGACGAAAGCACTTTTATGACGCGCGATTTATCGTCATGGAAGTGGACACTTCCGTGATGATAATTTTGGTAATTTCATCAAACACTTCTATGACAGCACAGATATGACTATCTTGATTCTGTCATAACATCGTCGTGGATGTACATGCATGACAGAATATAAGACCTACTGTGACAAACACGTATCATCATGGAAGTGTATTTTTTTTGTAGTGCCTACTTCCGGACTTTCTGCTTGACAGGTCGGGCATGTGGGCAGACATCAAGGTGGTGCTCGATTACCTCCCTGGGAACACCGGGGATATCAGATCGCTGCCAGGCAAACACATCGATATTCGCCCGCAGGAAGGCAATGAGCGCGCTTTCCTATTTTTCATCGAGGGTGGCGCTGATAGTGAAAGTACCATCAACGCCAGCCAGCCCTGTCGGGATCTTCTTCTCTTGGGATGCAGCGACCTTGGATCTCTTGCTGTTGGAACACTCCGGCATGTTTTCAACGAGTGCCGTGCACTCACTGGGGGAACGCTTCCCGGACTCTTTGCCGGAGTCCCTACAATCCCTCTTATTTCCTTTGTTTTCCTTAGCGGGAGCTGCTGCTGCTGCTGCCTCTGCCGCGACCGCGCCCTAGTACATCTTGTCCACACAAATGATAGCATCCTTCTCATCTGATGGGATGGTGATGACTCCCAATGGCCCAGGCATCTACAAGGTGTAGGCATAGTGGGATGCCGCCATGAACTTAGCCAGGGCCGGGTGTCCAAAAATCCCATTGTATGGCAGGGGGAGATCAACCACATCAAACACAATCTTCTCAGTCCGGTAGTTCAGTTCTTCCCCAAACGTTACCGGCAACGTGATCGTTCCCTTAGGATGGCTCCTGCCGGGATTAACTCCTTGAAACATGCCGGTAACCTCTAGCTCTTCCTCTGCTATCTGAAGCTTGCTAATAGCTGCTGGGTCAGATTCAACCTGGCCCCGCCGTCCACAACATCTTTGTGACCTTGAGGTCACGGATTGTTGGGGAGACCAACAAAGGCAAACACCCTACCGCAGTGGTACGGCTAGGGTGGTCCTCCTCATCAAAGATGATGGGCGTACGGGACCATTTGAGCGGCTTCCGGGCGTTGGGCGCTAGTTCCACGGCATTGACTTCTTGCGCCCACCGCTTGAGTTGGCGGTGGGAGGTGTGCAGAGATGCACCTCCGTCAATTCACAGGGCGTCAGTGGCCTTCAGAAACTCTTGCTCACTGGTTTCCTCTTCATCCCCTCCATCACTCTCATCATCACAGGCTTCCTTCTCTTAACCTCTGGCGGGCTTTCCTTGGTTCCGAAGGGGTTTGCCGGGGTGATTTACTTCACAAACCAGCCAACAACATTCTGATCCTTTTCCTTGTCACGCTTCTCATACTCTGCTCTCTGTCTTTTGACAAGCTACTCAACCTGATAACACTCTTGAAGGTCGTGGCCCTTGGTCCAATGAATCTTGCAATACGGCCCATCACATTTCCCGGCTATCTCAGTAGCAACGGCTTCCCGGCAGTCAGTGCACACGGCAGCTTGCTTACCGGGGGCCTCGACTTTGGCCTTCTTGCTAGTACTAGGCATACCCGATCCTTGAACAGTCATCACTGCCTTATCCCTCCGCTTCTTACTGCACTTCTTGCTCTTCTTCTGACTGGTTGATTCATCATCATCCTCTGAATCAACATTGGTGCAATCTTCCTCTCCGGGCAACTTTCTCCCCTCCTCCATCCGAACACACTTGTCCACCAACATGTAGAGCTCCTTCACAGTCTTGGTCAACCGCACGTTCATCTTGGAATGAATCTAGGCGGTTGCGCACATTGGACTGGAAGGCAGCTATCACGGCTGCCGGATGGATATTTGGGATGTTTCTATGAACTTTGCTGAATCTCTGTAAATACTTACGGAGGATTTCTCCTACCTTTTGTTGGAGAAGCTGCAAGTCGCTGGGTCGGCCCGGCTCTTGGTGGCCGCCGGTTAAGGCACCGATGAACTCATGGCACAGGTCAGCCCACGATGAAATGGAGTTCTCCGGTAGGTGCATCAACCAAGACCTCACATTGGACTTGAGAGCCAAAGGGAAGTAGTTGGCAAACACCTTCTCATCTCTTCCCCCGGCAGCCATGGTGTAGATGCTCGGGAACTGTGCCGTGTTCAGCCTCCCGTCTTACTTCTCATGTATCTCTGGCTTGAACGTGCGAACGGACGGCCAACGGGCTTGCCGCAGCTCGCGGGTAAAGGCAGGGCAGCCAATCTCGAAAGGTAGGCACCCATTGGTCCGGCGGAGGTCGTTGCGGCATAGCTCAGCAACAATGCGCATGTCTCCTCTCCACCTATCATCCGGGGCTCATCGTTGGCTTGGACGCGCTCGAGGGTCAGAAGAGGCCATCGAGACGTCGTCGGGGTCTTGATTCTGTTGCGCTCGCACTGGCTGCCGTGGCGGGGACTGCACCGTGTGGATGGCTCCCTCCATACGGTCAGCAGCACAAGCCGCTGCTGTCGCTTCGGGAGGCCGTGGCGGGTCACCTTGCCGTGAGCCCCCAGCTTCAGCGAAACCGAGTAGACTTTGGATGGTGGCACGCCATTCGTCCATCTGCTCGGCCACTAGCGGGAACCTCAGTAGCAGCTGAGCCCGCGTCATGGCCTCCGAGCCTGTACTTGGCATGGGTGATGATGAAGTTGATCGCACCATCGCTCGGCTCCTGAAGGTGCCAGCGGCGGCAGCACTGCGCCCCCGCCGCTACAGGGCGACCACCTGGATGGCGGGGGTGGTCTGGTGAAGGCGCTTGAGGGCCAGTGGCTCCGCCGGGCGCATCGGCTTTGTCGACCCGTCCCGAGGAAGGTGCACGCGCTGTGGCCGCACCCGTGGTGGGAGCGGCCGGAGGGTGGTGATTCGCCCCGGTCCGAGCACCGTTGCTGTGGCTGTGCCATCAGTGGGAGAAAGGGGCGCAGATGGAGTAGCCCCTCCACCCAGACCTTGTGGAGTGTGGCTGTCGGGGTGTTGCTGATGCTGCTCTCCTCCGATGTCTCCTGCTCATGCATCGGCCGCGGGGGAAATGGTGACGGTGTCGCCTGCTCCGACCACATCCCCAGCAGCGTCCGCGTCCTCATGTGTCTCCGCACCCCCCGCAGCGTTAGAGGCCACGGGCGGCGGAGCCTTCGAGGTGGATGGATGAGCCAAAGAACCGTGTTTCTTCTTGGGCTCCATGGTCGATGGCGTCGTCGAAGATGAAGATGGTGATGAAGGTGACACGCTGCACATGCCTTCAGGTTCGCGCAAGCGATCCCCCTACCTGGCGCGCTAAAGATGTCGTGGGAAACCAAGGCCACCTATGGGGCCAGGAGGCCCCTTGCTGGTTCGGCAGGGGGGCGTCGCGTTGCACAAAGAGTAGACGACCTTGGCGCAACACAACAGAGATCACACATGCATTTTTACCCAGGTTCGGGCTGCCGTGAGGCGTAAAACCCTACTTCCGCTTTGGTGGTTTGATGGTGGAAATTGGCTACGCGCGTATGGGGGTGTGAGTTATCCAACCTTCTAACCCTTTCTATGGTTGCCATGGGCCTCCTTTGATAGATTAAGGGGTTACGACAATGGCAAAGTGGTCATTATGCACTGATAAGATAGCAAACAATGCTATCATACCTAACTCTGCAGGCTGACAGGGCACATTAAATGCACCACTCAACGCCACATTGCTGGTTGCCCGACAAGGCTTGCCGGGCTATCTCGCCGGCTCCACGCTTGCTCGCTTGACACGTCGCAGGACGGGTGTCATCTGCAGGTGTTTCCTGCAGGGAGAGGCTGCCATGTGGTGAATGGCTGCCACTTAGTCACTTCGCAGCTTGACACCGCACTGATTGACGACGTGGGTCGTGGCGGAGTAGTTGGTGAGGTGGTTTTGCCTCCGTGTGTCCTACCGGAGCATCTTGGACGTCTTCTTCCGGGGGTGGCCTCGCCCCTTGCCGAGCTCGCCTGCCCTGCAAACGAGGCCCTTCTCCCGATGGTATCTTGCTTCTCTGGCATGTTGGTCCCTTGGAGATCTTGGTTTCTTGGGCTCTGGCTTGGGTTCGGGCTTCAATATTGTTCCCGTGCCTGTTCACAGTATGGGCAACAGACCCAGGGTTTGTTGCACCGACACCTAGATTCATGATCCACCCCACCGCACCCTTCTTTCCTATTTGAAGACCTAGATTTGACTACAGTATCGAAACAGATCCGCATGCAGCTAGAGCAATGATGGTTTCAAAGAAAGTTATACCTTAGGGTCGTCTGGGATGTGGCTAGGCATGCGGCGGGAGGCCAGATCTGCCCACACTACGTACGATAGCGAGGAAGAAGGGGTCGGTGGCCCTCCCACACAGGCGCTGGGCGAAAGAGAATAGCGCAGCCGACAGTGGATTGCCTCCCTCGCCAAAGGCGATAGAGTGAACACTGCACGTCCTCTGTGATAGCCTGGTTTTTGCCTTCTCTCTTTTTCGTGACTTCTTTTGACTCTGCTTTGAATTTGGGGTTTTTGAATCAATTCAAATGGACTTAAACACTTGGGCATGTCCTTGATTTCCACCCAAGTGACACATCCCTCTCATAACCATCATTCTTTCTCTGAAAAATCCCAAAATAACCAAAGGAATATTTTTCATAAAAGAAAATATTCATTTTCTTCTCTGAAACTCAATTCAGTAACCTATGCTCCAAAGCAACCCTCATTTTTCTTGCTCCCAAAAATCTGAGAAACTTCCCAAGTATTCTTTGGACATTGGCCCACCTCCTTGAGCAAAAATATTGCACAACTTCTTGCAATATTTTTGCTACAGAAAATCATTCATGTTCTGGCCTCAAAATGCAGTTTCCACAGCAAGTACACTTTTCCTTGATCCAATGAGGCTAATTTTTCTTGAGCCTCATTACCCTCCTAAGAAAAGCTTAACCCCAGGAGATTAGCCCTAATCTCATTCTAGAAGCCATCCAAACTTGGTGTCCAAGTTTCAGTCCAAAAACTTGCTGAGTAGCACTAGTCTTATCTGGTCGGCCTGGTAGTGTGCCATCTCCTCATTTAGACCAAACACTGCATGGACAAAAAAAGACATGGTTTGGCAACCTATGGGCACCGTTTTGGCATAGTTCTCGTGGTGACCGTGTGAGGACACGGCCCTGGCAACGCGTCCGAGGCGCTCTGCACTGCGCTCGCGCGTCTTTTCAGCGCGTGCTCATTCCAGAGCTTGCCGACGACTGCTGCCCCACGCCACCATCTTTGTCTCATCGCCCTTGACCCCTCCCTGCCGCTCGCCAATGTCGGAGCAGCCACCGCGAGCACGGGCACGTAGCGGCCAAAGCCACAGTGCGCCCGTTCCCCTGTCTTCTTCCTCAACCGCCTCCTGTGCTCGTCTTCGTGCTTCACAGTGCCCGCGTGAGCTCTGAAGCCTTGCCCCCCCGCTAGCGCTCCTCGTCACCGTGCGCAGCATCCAGAGAGCTCCGACGGAGCCGCGAACCCCCACCCCTCCGCCTATAAATACTGACCCCTCCAGCCTCTCCGAGCACTCCAAGCTCATCGCTCAACCTCCACAAATCTAGCCGCCATCCCCGACCCGAGATCGCCGGCGATCCTTACAGCTCCACCTCCTCACTCAAGTTCCCCGAGAGCTCAATCAACTCCTCACGCGACTCACTAGTGGCCCACTGGTGCCGTCCGAACCCGTAGGAGCCCCTGGTGCAGCCCCACGTCTCCGACTTCTTCAACACCGTTGAGCTCCGCCTTCTGCAGCCGCTGGAGAAGCCCTTTCCGACCCCGTCTGACCACCTCTAGCCACGCCATGGGTACAGGAAGGTGCGCGAGCGTCTTGTCTATCCACCCATCCCCTTCGATCTGGCCGCCAAGCTCTCCTCACCGGAGAAAGTGCCGGCGAAGCGCCACTCGTCTCTGTTTTCTCTCTCTGACCCCGACCTTGCCTCACTACTTGCACCCGAAGCGGTACAAGTGGATGCGTATTCCAGGAATACGCCATCGACGTCACCCCCTGATTTTCTTTTAATTCAAATTTAAATCAATATTTGACCAAAAACTTTGACCAGCCATAACTTTTAGACCATAAGTCTAAATTAGTTGATACTTTTTGCATTGTGTTTGTTTCGAAAAGTTCTTGAAGCACACCAAAATGGAGATTTATCCGTGCTGTCTAGAATTTCTAGTGGTTTTCAGAATGATTCTTGATATTTTCTATTGTTGTTTTAAATTATTTTCAGAGGGAGAAGCTTGTCTTGAAGATAACAAGGAGGAGTGTGAACCTCCTCTGCACTAAGGCAAGGCACACCAACATTTGTATGGTGTCATTTCAATATCTATGAGTTTTCCAACTTGAATATGATTTATTTCATGCATTTAATTATTTAAATGAACATTGCTTATGCTAGTTAATTTTTCATGGTTAAAATGCTTAGTTTACAGTACTGATTGAATGCATGAACTAGTTTAACTCAGTAGAAGAGATTTTGATTGTGTGGTTATGCTTTTATGATTTTACAGTAGTTTCTTTATGTGTTAAATTGATTTTAAGATATTATCGTATGACCAAAATGATGAGTGCTAAAACCAGCAAACTAGAATCAGTAAAGTTTAATGATGAGTAGTGCAAGAAGGAAGCTTTGATGATGTTGATATGTTTACTTTACCTGGTATGTATTGCATGTCGAATAGTTGCATGATCATGGCATATTGGGACTCGAGTAATTTTATTTTAAGTTAAAACTGATGTTAATTCAACTTGAACATAACTATGATCGAGTCATGGTGCCACTGAATCGAGTTTTTCCCAGTGCAACCACATTTGCCTTTATGGGAAGGACTTTATTCGGTCTGTTGTCATGCCTCTGGTCGGTACCTCCAATGAGGGAAGGTTATGGGCGTGCAGTACCCTACCCTGGTCAGCAGACATAACCTTGTGTGCCTGTTTGTTGTTATGGTAGCTTGTCCCTATTTGGGGCCGTTTTGCCAGGACGGTGGCCGTTGATGCCTTTCGTAGGCACGGGGCCACCCATGACTTAGCCCAGTGGGGAGTTAGTCGGAGTGGCCAGGAGACTATCATGGCAATGGGAGGGTTTTGTCGGAATGCCATTGGTCCACCCGAATGGGAAGACGAGGCCATGGGTTCCGTGGTGTGGGTAAAGTGTGCTACCTCTGCAGAGTGTATTTAAATCTATCGATAGCTGCATCCTTGGTTACGGACATAGCTCGTGAGTAAGTCACACCATGGATCAACAATAATAAGTAATCTTGCACACTAAATTTTATGTCTGGCACTGGTTTTGTGATGGTTTGTGAGATCATGAAGATGATCATGGTGGGAACCAAAGTGTTGGTTTTGTTTGTGATCTAGGTATGATAACTGTTTTGGTTACAAGGTAAACCGTCTGGTAAGAGAGTCCGCGGGACTCGGTGCATAAGTTGATTTATCACCACATCAGTAATATGTCTTGCATTGCATTAAACCTGATTAATTGTCATGATATTGTTTGCCATTATGCTTATGCAAGTACATCCAATGTACTGACATGGCGTGTCATGCCAGATTTCAGGAAAGTCGTATCAGATTAGAGTGCTTCCTGTGTCTAGATCGTGTCCACATCGGTGTCCCTGTGCTATGGAGTTCCACTTCGTCGTCGCTTCGCTGCCGCGTAGTTATCGTGATCGAGGACCCTTCATGTTCATAATAATATACATATTGTTCAGCCGCACCGTGTGTGCCGCTTGGCCTCGCTACTTGATGTAATATCGAACCCATGTTTCCGCTAGCATCAATAAAGCGGTTGCTTTCTGTACCAAGTTGTTGTGTGTTGCCAAAAGACTTGATCTCTAGGCTGACAATGCAAGGTAATCAGGTTGCTCTGAGCCGTGGTGCCACAACGCTTGGTATCAGAGTCGTGCTGACTACAGGACACGCTAGACCGTCGATGCTCTAGATGAACGGTAGTTAGCTTAGTTTGACTGCCAGTAGTAATAGAAATTGATTGCTGCATTGCATGCATTTTATTTATTGTTATTACTAACCGTATAATGATTGAGAGTGTAGATGGCTCCAGTTCTGTACCTGTACTAGTCCGAGCCAACACAGTACACCTCGCCGCACCTGACGTGTGGGGCCCACTGTCAGCCTCACCACTCATGGCCGAAGCGGTACGAGTGGAGGGGTATTCCAGTAATACGCTATCGACGTCACCCCCCCTAATTTTCTTTTAATTCAAATTTAAATCAATCTTTGACCATAAACTTTGACCAGCCATAACTATTAAACCATAAGTCCAAATGAGTTGATTCTTTTTGCATTGTGTTTGTTTTGAAAAGTTCTAGCAGCACACCAAAATGGAGATTTTTCCTTGATGTCTAGAATGTCTGATGGTTTTTAGAATGATTCTTGATATTTTCTTTTTTTTAAATTATTTTCAAAGGGAGAAGCTTGTCTTGAAGATAACCAGGAGGAGTGTGAACCTCCTCTGCACTAAGGCAAGACACACCAACATTTTTATGGTTTCATTTCAATATCTATGATTTTTCCAACTTGAATATGATTTATTTCATGCATTTAATTATTCAAATGAACATTGCTTATGCTAGTTACTTTGTCATGGTTAAAATGCTTAGTTTACAATACTGATTGAATGCATGAACTAGTTTGAGGCAGTAGAAGAAATTTTGATTGTGTGGTTATGCTTTTATGATTTTACGGTAGTTTCTTTATGTGTTAAATTGATTTTAAGATATTATGGTATAACCAAAATTATGAGTGCTAAAACCAGCAAAGTAGAATCAGTAAAGTTTAATGATAAATAGTGCAAGAAGAAAGCTTTGATGATGTTGATATGTTTACTTTAAGTGGTATGTATTGCATGTCGAATAGTTAAATGATCATGGCATATTGTGACTCGGGTTATTTTATTTCAAGTTAAAACTGATGTTAATTCAACTTGAACATAACGTTGATCGAGTCATGGTGCCACTGAATCGAGTTTTTCCCAGTGCAACCACATTTGCCTTGATGGGAAGGTCTTTATTTGGTCCGTTGTCATGCCTCTAGTCGGTACCTCCAATGAGGGAAGGTTATGGGCATGCGGTACCCTAGCCCGGTAAGCAGACATAACCTTGTGTGCCCGTTTGTTGTTATGGTACCTTGTCCCCGTTTGGGACCGTTTTGCCACGACGGTGGCCGTTGATGCCTTTGGTAGGCACAGGGCCACCCATGACTTAGCCCAGTGAGGAGTTAGTCGGAGTGGCCGGGAGAGTGTCATGGCAATGGGAGGGTTTTGTTGGAATGCTGTTGGTCCACCCAAATGGGAAGATGAGGCCATGTGTTCTGTGGTGTGGGTAAAGTGCGCTACCTCTGCAGAGTGTGTTTAAATCTATCGATAGCCGTGTCCTCGATTACGGACATAGCTCGTGAGTAAGTCACACCATGGATCAACAATAATAAGTAATCTTGCAGACTAAATTTTATGTCTGGCACTGATTTTGTGATGATTTGTGAGATCATGAAGATGATCGTGGTGGGAACCAAAGTGCTGGTTTTGTTTGTGATCCAGGTATGATCACCGTTTTGGTTATAAGGTAACCCGTCTGGTAAGAGAGTCCGCGGGACTTGGTGCATAAGTTGATTTATCACCACATCAGTAATATGGCTTGCATTGCACTAAACCTGATTAATTGTCATGATATTGTTTTCCATTATGCTTATGCTTGTTGTGAGCTTGCAAGTACATTCAATGTACTGACCTGGCGTGTGATGCAAGATTTCAGGAAAGTCGTATCGGATCGGAGTGCTTCCCATGTCTAGATCTTGTCCACAGCGGTGTCCCTGTGCTATGGAGTTGCACTTCGTCTTCGTTCCGCTGCCGCGTAGTCATCGTGATCGAGGCCCCTGCATGTTCATTAAATAATGTACATATTGTTCAGCCACATCGTTTGTGCCGCTTGGCCTCGCTACTTGATGTAATATCGAACCCATGTTTCCGCTAGCATCAATAAAGCGGTTGTTTTATGTACCAAGTTGTTATGTTTTGCCAGAAGACTTGATCTCTGGTTGCTTTGAGCCGGGGTGCCTCATCCTCCCCTTCCCGGTGCGACGAGATCCGGACGGCTCCTGCACCAGCTGTGAGGGGGGAGAGAGAGACAGAGGCAAACGCAGTCTTGTTTAGATCTAGCGAAGAGGGTGAGAGGATGTGAATATAGCAAACCCTAGCAAAGGAACGCTGAGTCTCTAGCGTGTATATATATGTAGTGCGGCAAGAGTGTGGAGAGTGCAAACCATAGCGAACAAGCGCTGAGGCTCCAGCTTATATAGTACTTATGTAGTACTCGTGTATACTACTAATATATAGTGTAGTGGTTTTCTTTTTTTCTCTATAACAATCATTTTAAATTGTGTAAGTACGAAACGAAACTCTTTATTTAACGTACCAGTGAAGAAAAGTACTTACAATGAACTAACGATCCACGCGTCCTGGTCGCACTTCCTATCCTTCATTTGCGGTACACTACCCTCTGTTAAGTGAACAACCACACATGCGCCAAATTATGAGAAACGTGTGCGAGTGTGTACAAATAAAGAATTTTAATTTAAATTATCGGAAAGGTTTGAGAGTATGTACAGTTTGCCCTCTATCAATAATTATGGTTTGTTGTGTTCGGCCAAAACTTGGTCAAACTTTACAAAGTTTGACTTTAGTCAAATCTAATATGCAGAGTAAATAAAAATCGAGGGCTACTACGTCCATCCGGGTTTTTAGTCCACACCATTTTTTAAATCAAAGTCTGGCCACATATTTAGTTAATAGATGGACAAATAAAATTATATGGGAGCTGAAGACAAAGTTGTGAGAAGGCTTAGAAATCAATACAAAACTTATGCTCTTAGTACCAACTTCGATCCTTCTTCAAAGTAACATTTGGTTCATAGCCAATTGTTGATAAAATTGCACCAACGTGAAATACGACTGCGTCTCCAATGCAACCAAGGTGAACTGACGAAGGATATCATCTTTGTGGGTAACAAGCAAAGAGCACTGATGGAAGATGATACGTCTCCAACGTATCTATAATTTTTATTGTTCCATGCTATTACATTATCCATCTTGGATGTTTTATATGCATTTATATGCTGTTTTATATGATTTTTGGGACTAACCTATTAACCTAGAGCCCTGTGCCAGTTTCTATTTTTCCTTGTTTTTGAGTTTTATAGAAAAGGAATACCAAACGGAGTCCAATTGACGTGCCAATTTTTGATGATGTTTTATGGACCAAAGGAAGCCCCTGCTGTAAAAGAGTTGGGCCAGAAGTGTCCCGAGTCATCCACGAGGTTGGAGGGCGCGCCCTACCCCCTGGACGCGCCCCCTATCTCGTGGATGACTTGGAGACCCCCCTGACGTGAGACCGACGCCAAAAATTCCTATAAATACAGAAACCGCCAGAAAGAAACCTAGATCGGGAGTTCCGCCGCCGCAAGCCTTTGTCGCCACCAAAAACCAATCGGGACCCTGTTCCGGCACCCTGCGAGAGGGGGGAATCATCACTGGTGGCCATCTTCATCATCCCGGCGCTCTCCATGATGAGGAGGGAGTAGTTCACCCTCGGGGCTGAGGGTATGTACCAGTAGTTATGTGTTTGATCTCTCTCTCTCTCTCTCGTGTTCTTGATTTGGCACGATCTTGATGTACCACGAGCTTTGCTATTATAGGTGGATCTTATGATGTTTCTCCCCCTCTACTCTCTTGTAATGGATTGAGTTTTCCCTTTGAAGTTATCTTATCGGATTGAGTCTTTAAGGATTTGAGAACACTTGATGTATGTCTTGCGTGGGATACCCGTGGTGACAATGGGGTATTCTATTGATTCACTTGATGTATGTTTTGGTGATCAACTTGCGGGTTCCGTGACCTTGGGAATCTATGCATAGGGGTTGGCACACGTTTTCGTCTTAACTCTTCGGTAGAAACTTTGGGGCACTCTTTGAAGTTCTTTGTGTTGGTTGAATAGATGAATCTGAGGTTGTGTGATGCATATCGTATAATCATACCCATGGATACTTGAGGTGACATTGGAGTATCTTGGTGACATTAGAGTTTTGGTTGACTTGTGTCTTAAGGTGTTGTTTTACTATGAACTCTAGGGTTGTTTGTGACACTTATAGGAATAGCCCAATGGATTGATCCGAAAGAGTAACTTTGAGGTGGTTTCGTACCCTACAATAATCTCTTCGTTTGTTCTCCGCTATTAGTGACTTTGGAGTGACTCTTTGTTGCATGTTGAGGGATAGTTATATGATCCAATTATGTTATCCTTGTTCAGAGAACTTGCACTAGTGAAAGTATGAACCCTAGGCCTTGTTTTGAAGCATTGCAATACTGTTTCTACTCACTTTTATCGCTTGCTACCTTGCTGTTTTTATATTTTCAGATTACAAATACCGATATCTACCATCCATATTGCACTTGTATCACCATCTCTTCGCTGAACTTGTGCACCTATACAATTTACCGTTGCATTGGGTGTGTTGGGGACACAAGAGACTCTTTGTTATTTTATTGCAGGGTTGCTTGAGAGAGACCATCTTCATCCTACGCCTCCCGCGGATTGATAAACCTTAGGTCATCCACTTGAGGGAAATTTGCTACTGTCCTACAAACCTCTACACTTGGAGGCCCAACAATGTCTACAAGAAGAAGGTCGTGTAGTAGACATCAGAAGACAGCTTGTTTTTCGTTGAAAATAGATTAGCTTCACCAGCCGATGCAACCATGAGGCGCAACCATGAGCATCGATAGGTCATCTTGGTGATGCATCATACATTTGGCATCAAGTCTGGGTGAGGCACCAATGAAGTTCGACAAATCCTGACGTGGTCTGTTTCTTCTCGGTAATCAAGTTCGAGGAAGGAAGAACCACGTGGCAGAGGACACTGAGGCGGAACAACAATGGCCATCCAATTTTGTGCAGTTCCACTAAAATTGAGGAAGACATGCCATGGTATGGAGATACGCATCGCTATTTGCAAAAATATAATAAAGGCATATAGTGTTGTTACTTTGTTTTGACAGTGGTACAAGATTAACAGCGACATCTCAATTGTCAATAAGAATTAATGAAAAGTACACCAACAAACAAAAGCATCATGATTATCTTGATGGGAACGAAACCAGGATACCCGAGAAAAAAGCATTTCTTCATTTGACCAGTGATAGTATTAGATTAGCAGCAGCAATAGGAGCATATGGACAATGACCGCACAACCACCATCTACTTTTTGTCGAAACAACATGTATACCTCCACCGAGGCATAAACCAGGACAACTTTTCGAGTGGCATTTCCTCTATAATAGTAAAAAATAGGGGAGTAGTGGCATAGAAGAAAACCCGCATGCAGCGACCTGGGGAGCTAGACAGTACAATGAAGCATGAAATCCAAAAGAAGTTATACCTCAGGTGAGCGAGATGTCGCTTAGCCGGGCGGGCGAGATCTGCCCACACGACGGCAACGAACAAGGGAGCGGAGGACCTTTGTTCGCACCTGTGCCCGCTCTGAGAGGACGGGGTGCATCGGCTTCCTCCATAGCTGACGCGACAACGTCAACGCTGCACCTCCTCACCACTCGCAGCGGACGGGATTCGGCCGGATCTGTGACCACCGGTGAGGAGAGAGATAGAGTGGACACTGTCATCTTGTTTAGATGTGGAAAGGGTGAGAGAGAGAGACGCGAGAAACCCTATCAAATAAGAGGCTATATATATAATGGAGTAAAAAATCTCTTGATAGTAGTGGTTTTAAATAGAATACGTGCGTTCCCGGAAAAAAGAAACGAAAAACTGGCGGACAATTTTTTTTAACGTACCAAGAAAGAAAACTTGATCAAAAACATGCCCGTGCTTCCAGCTCGCGAGACTCGTCGCACACACCCACATAGACATCGACATGCGTATCTGTGCTTGCGTAAAATTCAATATCCATCTCCATCTCCATCTCCATCTACATCTCCAATCATATTTGTCCAACTGGCACATTATTTACGTTGTTAATTATATATGCAGCAATATTAACATACAACATCTCTTGATTGCGGGCGTCCGGACCGCTGCCACGCCCGCTCCTGACCAACTGGAACCCTCTTCATCCCCTGCGCGTGCTTCCTGCCCGAAACGGTTAGTGCCGCATTCATGCGCAGCACGAGCGGACGCGACCTCTCACTAGCGCCGGCATTGAAGCTGCGCGTCGGCCGAGAGCGTCGCTCGCGCCGCTTCCCGGTGCATGCGACTGCTCCGCTTTCAAAGGTCGCAATAGCTGGCCACAACATGCATGTAAAAAGTTCTTGGGATTCCATGCTATAGCTAGCTGTCCTCCCCCTCCTCGTCAATTTCTTCCAGTAGTGCTAGTACTCCATGGCGCGATCCATCGACAAGCAGGCGGGAAAGTTATCGTATAATCAGTTCGCGGTGAGTGCCATGCCGAGCGACCGTGTGGGGTGGAGCCGTGGAGGAGGGTGAGACATGAACGCGAAAGACGTGATTTAAACGTTGGTTTTGGTCGATGGCGTGATCCAACGAAACGAAACGTTGGTTTCTCTCTGTTTCCATTTTTCTTCGAAAAAATGGAAAATTTCCACTCCATTTTCATTCCTACTCCAAGGTTGACCTGTTACAACATTCCATCAAATACAAAGGAAAACTAACACGCATGTTGATGCATCTCAATGATTCACAGATCATAGCCAATATTTACTTCACAACTAAAGACAAAAGTTGTGAGAGTGTGTACAAATAAACTACTGATGGGGTCCCTACAACGTAAACCCTGAACCCTAAACAGGATTTAATTTCCTGGGTAGGTAGAACCTGTTGAAGGAAAGACGGCTAGCACCCTTGGATCATATGATGCTTTTGTGTGGTTCCACTAAAATCTAGCTGAGAGCATCCCTGTTGGCAAAGATATTGAAGAAGTGTGATTAGAATAATTGTACTGGCACTAGTTCATGAAACATAAACTAATCACAAATAGAAGCCGGTAGAAGTAGAGAAAGATACACATGGAGATGGAGCTACGTGTGGAGCTGCGGCAGTGGAGCAAGCCGGCTCCAAAAGGAAGTTGTACCTGGGATGTCGGGCTGTAGCTAGAAGGGCGGTTGGGAGGCGACATCAGCATATCCCGCGGGGACCCCCGATCGGGATGCACCGATAGTTGGTTTTCTCCCTCGCCGCTGTCGACCGCGTCTACGCAGAACATCGTCCCCTTCCACGCAACGGCGAGATCAGGTCGGATATGTGACCAGCGGTGTGGCCATCGTCGTTCTCTGCTTGTGAAGACAGCAACCCAGGAAAGCAGGCTTGTGGCTTAGGCTCCTGCTAGTGTATATATAGTGGAGTGGTTTTCTTTTTCTCTCCATATCAACAATTATATATTGTGTACGTGTCATTGAAGAGTGAAATGATGATTGCTTCTTCCGACTAACATACTGTGTGATTTGATTGCTCCTGAGTGGCCCCTACACGTACTCCCCCTACGTGTATGACCGTTCCTAAGTCTCACTTGTACTTATCTCTATTTTCTTGCATGACACGTAGACAGAATGCGCACAGAGGAATTTTGTTACTACACGTTGTTAAGTAGTACTACTAGTACCTACGCCCTCCTTCCGGTTCACTACTAGTACTCCCTCCGTCCTGGCTTATTGGTCCCCTTTGTACTCAATTCATGGGCTCGTTTTCCTCAAGAAATTGACTTTACCAACATATTAATATCAGGAATGCATGCGTGAACAACGAATGATTAAACCTTGCATGCAACATTTTGACAAAGCATTGACTTATGAACATGTGAATGTGAGGGACTACAACCTCATGCATCCAAGCAATAGTCACACACACACATGGACGCAAAAAAGCGTGTGACTCCCTAATGCATGCATGTCCGAGCGCAATGAGCGTAAGTGCTCAACCTACACGTGCATGCACACACATACTCAGCCAGGGTGAGCTAGTGACCGTATAAACACCAGAAAATGTATATATTGAGCGCAATGAGCATATTATGAAGTCCACTGACCGTATTTTTACAAATATACAGTGACAGACAGTGTATTTATCTCATTTGAAATTTATCCATATTAACCAAAAAGGAGCCAGTATGGACTAGCATTACTTTGCTGCGTCCCGTCAGCTTGCCGAACGAGCAGAAACTTGCAGGACGGGAGAAGCTTGCGCACGATGGCTCGTAGGACAAGGAGAAACTTTTGACTAATGCAAGCTCTCCCTCGCCCAGGCGGTGGACGTGCAACAGTTAATTCGGTGTCAGATTGCCAGAAGCATACACTGTACTAGTACCATTATTGTTCGACTTCCTGAAGAGGCGAACTGCCAAGCACAAAGTTTACTAGTACTAGTACTAGTACTATAGAGGTATGTACTACTACTAGTAACCGGATGGTGGAGCGTCTGGACTCTTATTTTATTTTAAAATGTGATAAAGCAATCTTCAACACATTTGGTTCTCTTCAAGGGTTCTCGCATGTGATAATGGAAGTTGATTTCATGGAACACTCGCCACCATTCTCGCTTAATTCTGGCTCATGTCCTGCTACAAATAGGAGCGCTTGGTAGTATTTTCTCTTTTTTTGTTATTCACCATGTAAACAGGTCATCAAACCTTGCGGCGCATCTTTGTGCAAATCGTGCTTACAGCAGTTTGAATCTGACCGAGAGCTGGCTTGATGAAACAACTTGCTTCCTTCTTCTTTTTTTTGCAGGGTACCTCGCTTCCTAGTGACCAGTCTCTTGGCTGATCGTCCTAAGAATTCTTATATATGAATAAAGCTCTCTCATTTACCCGCAAAGAAGATTAAGCCATATTAACCGAAAAGGAGGGAGTATGGACTAGAACTACTGTTTGGTGTGTCCCGTCAGCTCGCAGAACGAGGAGAAGCTTGCCGGACAAGGTGAAGCTCGCTTATGCCCACTCCGTCTACCTCAAGCCTGGTGGCTCGCAGGATTAGGAGAAGCTTTTGACTAATGCAACCTACCCTCTCCCAGGCGGTGGACATGTAGCAGTTCATTCGGTGTCGGATTCCCAGAGGCATACACTGTAGTACCATCATTGTTCGACTTCACGAAGAGGCGAAGAGCCAAGTGCAAGGTTTAGTAGTACGAGTAGTACTACTACTAGAACCGCATGGTGGAGCGCCTGTACTCTTATTTTACTTTAATCTGTGATGAAGTACACATTTATTCACCAGAAGTGCGGAAAACGGCAGCCCAATAGTAGTATTAAAAACCATCGAACATGTAATGATGATATCGATCGACCATGCTCAAATATATCTTGGCCTCCGTGCGAGCCCATCTGTGTGTTCTCGCTCCTCGTCTCTCTCAAGGAATGGAGGGTTGGCCATTTTGTCGTCAATTGAGATCGGTTTGCTCACACTCCGGTCCCACATGTCAGTGATATGCCAAGAGGAAGTGCGTTGACCGACTGTCCATACGCGTACTTGGTTTTGCACCTTCATACTACTCCTCCCTCCGTCATAGTTTACAGGGCGCGCTTCATTCTCATGCATTTCTCTCCATGCATTTCCACCACTAGAGAGACTATGCGTTTGGTTTAATGCTCAATTAATTAGGGTGTGGTAACCGCAATCAAGTCCACAATTTTCTCTTTATGTACTAGGTGTGTAGGCGGAGTGGAGTAAGTGCATGCATGTGTGTACCCGGGTTGGAAGCACTACATGCATGTGTGTACGCATTATTTCCTCTAGTAATAGATGCCATGCTATAACTACCTATGCTATTTTTATGCCGATTGCTAGTCGCCTTGGTCACAGAGATTGTTGAAGCGCGCTCTATAAACAGTGACGGAGGGAGTAGTATGAGCAGATTCAAAGATGAGCGTATTGATGGTTGCTTCTTCCGAGCAACTTACAGTGGGAAAGGTGGAGCTTATGATTTGACTGCTCATTACTCACTATTAGTGCGGCGCAACAACCGCGCTGAGTCTCCCATGCGGTTGTGCACTACTCCCTCCGTTCTTAAATACTATGGAGTATTTGTCTTTCTAGGATTTCAACGAGTGACTACATACGAAGCAAAATGAGTGAATCTACACTCTAAAGTATGTCCATTTTAAATTTCTAAAAAGACAAATATTTAGGAACAGAGGGAGTATAATTTTGTGCATGGCACATGGACCCTGATGTTGAAGAGGCTTCTAGCAATGCTATCAAGCTTTCAACATTTTTTACATAAGTGACATACTATACAAATAATTTTCCAGCGAAATGAAATTGTACAATGCTCTGAGCTTTCAACTTTTGTTTCGTGTGTCTTGCCATCCATGCTCTTTCGGAAAAAAAAAAACTAACTTCCTTGCTAATGCATCTCAATGATTAGCAGATCAGAGCTAATATTTACATCACAACTGAAGACAAAGTTGTGAGAAGGTGTTAAATTAAAATTGATCCATGCTTTCATCGGGAATAACTTCCCCCCAGCTCGGTCTAAATCAAAAAGGCATGTTGGGAAAAAAGTAGCTGTCTAGAGCATGCAACATTCCAATCATTTTGTGCAGTTCCACTAAAATAGAGCTGAGCGTCCTTGTTCCAAAGATATTAAGTGTGCTTACAATAGTAGAGGACTGTTGATGAAACAATAAACACATAAGTAGAAGCCGGTCACCTTTGCAGTCTCTCTTAAGACTAACTAGTTGGAGAAGATTAAGCAAATAGTTGGAGAAGATTAGGCTCGGAGTTGGATGAGTAGGATAGAGCAAAACCAGTCTCCCTTTGTGCAGTCACACTGAAATGTAGAGACGTTGCCCGTGTGACATTTTAGTACAACTGCACAAAACACTGAAAAAGTGATTTTTGCAGTTCACCAAAAGGTCGCAATAGCAACGAGGTGAAATGGATAGGCCTGTTTGCGAAAAAGAGGTAGAAATGAAACAATTACTGGCCAATAACAGTTGATGACACGTACGACGACAAAAAAGAAGCATATTCCTTGTCCTAAGGGAAGATAACAACATGCTTGTGTTTATCTAAAACAGTGTGAGGACGAGATTGCAATATGGAAAGTACGTCGGACAAGCTACGTTTTGGGCAAAGAACTATGGAAGATCCACATGCAGCGACGTGGGAAGATGGGCAGTGGAGCAAGGCCGGAGGGGATACCTGGGGGGTCATTGGGATGTAACTAGGAGAGCGGTGGCGGGCGGGATCTGCCCATACTGCGGCAGCGAGCAAGTGGCGTAGGCCCTACCGCGCCAGAGCTTGGTACTGCATATCGGGACGTGCTGCCTCGGCACCGTAGAACGGAGAAACGATGCACATCCTCCCTGTCCGCCGGCGGACGGGATGCGGCCGGATCAGTTACCAACGGTGAGAGAGAGAGAGGCAACCGCCGCCTTGTGTGAGATACTCTGAAGAGAGACAAACGACAACAGGCAGGCTCCATTGTATATGGTGGAGCGGACTACCTTTTTCTCCATAAAAATCGTTTTATATTCTGTGTATGCGCCATTGAGCGATATAACTTTATTAAAAAATAACGCGCCAACGCATCAAGTCAAACTTTGTTTCGTGCACGCGTGGTACACGACCTCCGTAGGTAAACAACCACTACACGCGCTCAAATTAGCATGTGGGCTGCCATTTTGTACCGAAATGACCTCCACTGTGTACCCGCGCAGGTGTGCTTGGGCACGAAGTGTGGGTACATGCACCTATTCTCTTCGTGTACGTACACCACCTACGTGGGGTTGTGTGAGAGAGATACAAATGTAGAGAGATATAGTGTGTGGGTTCGTGAGTATTATTTTTTTGGGAGGGGGGTGTGAGAGATAGATAGGGAATATGTGTCGATGATATTTCAATAAAAAAATGTAACATATGCAATGTGTGTGAAATAGAGGGCTGGATATATCATATATATCACTACAAAAAAAAGACACATCCGTGACATTTTGGGCTGGACGAATTTTTTTTCTGTCATACTTATGACACTTCTATGACGATAATTGTGACAAAACCCGGTATCATCATAGATGTGGTGGGCTCCTACTTCTATGACAAAAAATCATGACAGAAAATGGGCTTTTCATCCTGGGCGGGCCGGAGACGCAGCTGCATGACATTCTTTGGGCCGTCCGTGACGGAAAAAACCATGGTAGGAGCGAGGGCGAGGAAAATATCGGGGAGTTCCCAGTTACGGTGGGTGGTCGGGGGCCGAGCGATGCGCGTTTCTCTCGTACCGTACGTGTGTGGGTGCAAGGCATTGGGCTCTAACTGAACCCGAGCGAGGCGTCGCCTAACTGAACCCAAGCGATTGCACTGCAGGCTACGCGTTACTGAACCCGAGCGATCTATCGATGGCTGTTAACTGAACCCGATCGAGCGATTCCTTCGCTACTGTTGCTAACTGAAGCCGATCGGTGCTGCCTCTGGATGAACAGTGAGCGTTGCTGGGGTGGTTTGGATGAACAGTGAGTAGTGGGGTGGATGAACAGGACCCCGCGGTGTTGCCTCTGGATGAACACTGAGCGTTGCTGGGGTGGTTTGGATGAACAGTGAGCAGTGGGGGTGGATGAACAGGACCCCGTGGTGTTGCCTCTGGATGAACAGGACCCCGATCGATCAATCTGGTTGGGGCTGGATGAACAGAACCCCATGGAGGGCTGGATGAACAGGACGACCCCGTGGAGGGCTGGATGAACAACAGATGGTGGAGGGGTGGATGAACATTAGCCCGTGGAGGGGTGGTTGAATAGGAGCCCGTGGAGAGGGCTGGTTGAACAGTAGCCGGTGGAGTAGAGCGCAGTGGAGGCTGGATGAACAGGAGCCCGTGGATGAACAGTCGCAGGTGGAGGCTGTAGGAGGTCGACGGTGGATGAACAGTAGCCCGTGGTGGCTGGAGGAGGTCGACGGTGGAGATGAACAATATCCCGTGGAGTCCCGTTTTGTGGTACGCCACACACCTCCCGATGAACAGCATCCCCGTTTCGACCGTAGCGCTCCAACACAAGTCCGTTTCCTCCGTTTTGCGGTACGCCACACCCCTCCCGATCAACAGGACCCCGTTTCGACCGTAGGAGGTCCAACACAAGTCTGTTTCCTCCGTTTTGCGGTACGCCAGACCCCTCCCGATGAACAGGATCCCGTTTCGAACGTGGCCGGTTAGACACAAGGCCGTTTCCTCCGTTTTACGGTACGCCAGGCCTCCTTTCCATCGGCTGTTCCGTCCAAGCGGGTTGGCTCCCACGCGTTCCGTTGCCTCCCCATGAACACGACGCATTCTGTTGCCTCCCGATGAACACGACGCATTCCGTTGCCTCGCCATGAACACGACGACGACGCAGTTTCTCCGTTCCGACCCAGCCATGTACAGGAGCGCTGGCCGTACGTATGCGCGAGTAGGCGTTCGAGACCCTGCCCGTATGTACGTACGTGGCCGTATTTTCTTTCTTGCACACTGGCTGCTGTACGTATGTGTACATGCTACATGCGCGCCTCTACTATGACTCGTGCGCGCCTCTACATCGACCAGTATGTACCTACACATTCGCGACCAGAATGACAACGCTACGTACGCTTCGACCAGGTCGGTCCCGACTGTCAAGCACTTTCTTGCGTGCGAAGATGTAGCTGGTGGGTCCCAGCAGTCAGGGGGCGAATCTTTTTTTTTGCCCGGACGCACTTCCTTGCGTGCGAAGATGTAGCTGGTGGGTCCCAGCAGTGAGGGGGGCGAATCAATTTTTTTGCCCGGATGCACTTCCTGGCGTGCGAAGATGTAGCTGGTGGGTCCCAGCAGTCAGGGGGCGAATCATTTTTTTGCCTATAATATGGATGCACTTCCTTGTGTGCGAAGATGTAGCTGGTGGGTACCAGCAGTCAGGGGGGAAACGTTTTTTCGTGAAATACGATGGCCCGTCCGGTGGGTCCCCGCTGTCAGGTGGAGGAATCATTATTTTCTGCGTAATAAGGAGGCACTTCCTTGCGGCTGCCGTGGACCGAGCTGTCAGCCTCTCCACGTACAGTACTCTTCCGATGGAAGTCGGTCGTTGACCACATAGACCACGCCGCGCCGAGAGCACCACGGCGGTGGACGACAGTGAGGCCTAGGAAGGGGTCGACGCGGGGCCGGGGAAGACGCGGTAGTGGAATCCCGCGCGGAGAGGAGTACGAGGTTCACTAGTTCGGCTGCGCTGTGAGGCTGCCGTCGCCGTAGAATAACAGGGGGTGTGGGTGAGTAGAGCGATGGCCTGGCCAGCGGTGGGAGTATTAGGGGGCGGTGAGGCCTCCGCGGCATCATAGCCGGCCACGGGAGGCAGGAGCACGCGGCACGACCGGTGTTGGATGGACATCGTACGGTCACTGGAGCTAGAATCATTCATATTGACTAAGTTGACAAAGCCCTCCATCCCCGTCAACTTAATTGGCCCACAAGTTAGCCTCCCACTATGGTGGGTCCCAGCTAGCAGGGGGTATTCATTTTTTGTGCTTAATAAGGAGGCACTTCCGTGCATGCGAAGATATAGCTGGTGGGTCCGACCTGTCAGCGGGGGGAACCTTTTCTTCTTGAAATACAGAGGCCCTTCCGGTGGGTCCCAGCTGTCAGGTGGAGGAATCATTATTTTGCGCGTAATAAGGAGGCATTTCCTTTTGTGCGGCCCTGGACCCAGTTGTCAGCCTCTCCACGTACAGTCCACGTCCGATGGATGTCATTGGTTGACCATGTTGACCAGGCCGCGCCGAGAGCACCATGGCGGTGGACGACGGCGAGGCCTAGGAAGGGAACGACACGGAGCAGGGGAAGACTCGACAATGGTTGCCCACGCGGTGGGGAGTACGAGGGTTTACTGTTTCGGCAGCCGTCGCCGGAAAATAACAGGAGGTGTGGGTGAGTAGAGGAATGGCCTGGCCAGCAATGAAGTAGGGTGGGCCGGTGCGGCCTGTGCGGCAGCACAGCCGGCCACGGGAGGCGGGAGCAGGCAGTCCCACTGGCGCTGGTTTGGGCGGCTGGAGCAAGAAGATCAGATATTGAAGAAGCAGCATGTCACGACCGTTTTTTCAATAAAATATTTATTGAGAGACCAATCCCTTTTACGGACCAGTAAAGAAGAATTCCTTCTCACTAGTAGACAAAATCTTGGTCACAGAAGAAAAATACCAGGAGTACTGAATATAATACAAGGTTGAGCGGAGACTGCTCAACGATTTATTACATGAACGCCGATAAAACATAATGGCGGATAGGGTGGCATGACTACTAACTCACGATAACAACGGTGGTGGAAATATCACCGCGAAGTGGGTGATATGACTCCTGAAAACTACAGCTCTTCGAGCGTCGGAGTGAGGCTCGATGAGACTTATTGCGGGTGGCGGAAGCGTATATGATATAAGTGACCAATATCCAGGATCGCACGGGACTGACTGGGATTCCTCTAGGCGTCGGACTCACTATCAAACTCTTCATCCAAGAGATCGCCTTCGTCAGCATCTGGCCAAATCAATAAGCCAGGTGAGTACTATGAAAGTACTCGCAAGACAGTTCGGACATAAGATATAACAAATGTAGACATGAAGCACATGAACAGATTAACAAGTGCGTTCAGACATCGAGACAATAATGCATGTAGAATAACAGAGAAGTCGGGCGGTAGTCCTCCCAAGATCCCAAAATAAATACTGGGTGCCAAACGAGGGTCTGAATGACTCCTCGAGAGGAAACTGCAAGAATAATAATGCCGCAGTCGGGCGTCGGGGCGACACCACATAACGGGCTTATAACAAAAAAAGAAAGACAATGCGTGCCAGAGTCGGACGTCTGAGCGACATCGCATAAAGGGCTTATTTTGAAAGTAAGAGACAAACATGCCACAGTCGGACGTCTGAGCGACATCACATAAAGGGCTTATATTGAAAGTAAGAGACAAACATGCCACAGTCGGACGTCTGAGCGACATCACATAAAGTGCTTATATTCATAACATAGTAACTCATGAATCTTAAATCATATCAAGAGAATAATCAGACATGAGATAAATAACCGGGTTAGTCCATCCACGGGAATAACGTTCAGCTAAGTTTACTACTCACGCTCGCTTACCGGAAAGAAGAATATACCACGAGGTTACGACATAGACATGGATACGTTGATCACGTTACTGGACCGTGGATACGGTGACTCGGAAGGATTTGACTCTGCAGAGTTTGTACTTTAACCACAGCCAACGGATTTCAGTAGTCACGGGGACTACTTCCGTTTACGGTGTTTTGGAAGAAACACGTCTAACCAGTACACACCCATCCAACAATCTGAAGCCAGGAATTACCCTCGGCAACGTTCAAGAAAAACATTGAGACGGGGAGGCTACAACCTCGCGTAGCATGGGATCAAATTTCTATACGTGCGCTCTAAGGGGTGCCCCCCTCTCGGTCCCAACCGGAAACACCCATGCCCCCTGACCGGATGACTGGCTTTAATCCAGGGCCATGGAACCATCATCCTGGCCCCTCTGTTTGGTGTGTACACGGAAAGAGGTTACCAACTTACTAAACCGCATTCTGGCAGAAACCATGTGGTAGCACGGAAGGGGGAAAGAACGATAATGTGACTCCGTCCACGTTAACGTCGGAATTTAACGGAGGACGTAAGGCTGGCATGCTACAACAGTACCACCTTACTTCCCTTCATGTCACCACATGACTAGGCCATCTCTCATCAGAGATCACAGTAACTTTGGAACACACGGGTAGTTGCCTCACGAGCAACGAGATACTCACCGATACTCATATGCCACGCACAACCTTTCACGCAAACATGCAAAACACCTATCATATCAAAGGTTCAAACATGCTTGCCTGGTTCGGAGAAGTCGGAGTCTAGCTCGGCGAAGTTCGCATCTCCGTCACCTCTTCCGGAACCTACGGTATAACGAAAAAGCGTACTAACGTGAAAACCAACGCGTGCATAAAAGTTGTTCCAAAAATTTTCCAAATAAATCCCATAAAAAACTAGACAAAATTATAACATTGTCAGAAAAAGAATCACTCAAAAATCTCTTTTTATCAAAAAGTTATAAGGGTTTTTGTCCAGGGACTTATCTGTAATGAAACAGAGAAGTTCCAGGGACTTAACTGAGAAAACAGAAAATGGTTCGAATAGAAACGCGCCAGCCTACAGAGAAAACGTACTCTGCCTGAAGGCGCCAACAGAAAACGCTTGGGGGTGAAAGAAGAGAGGCTGACGTTTGGGGTCCACATGTCAGGTTTGAATAAGTTCGCCGGCGCCCGAAGACCGCGGTGGTCGCCGGCGTCAAACCACGGCGAGTCAGGGAGATCGGAGTGTACCAAGAGTATCAGCGTGTGCTGCAAACTTTGAATTGGAGCGCGGGTCAGAAGGAGGGATGCACTAGAGAGCTACTGGCAAGAGATGGGAGGCAGAGGTGCACGCACGGAAGCGAATCGAGCTGGATCCCGTGGGGGGTCGCGGCGGCCGGAGTAGAGGAAGGAGACTCCCTCGGGGCTCTTCCAGTGGTAGGCAGGGTCTTGGTGGAGTGTAAAGGTGGTGTGGGTACTAGCTGGAGCTCGGGGCCTCTATTTATAGGCAGCTCGAGGGGGTGGCCGTGAACGGGGTTGCTCCCGCGAGCAATTACGGCGAGGCAGTGGATTGGCAGGGGTTTAGGTGGCAAGGCAGCATCAGTGGGAGTTACTGGTCCCGTTCCACTTCTAATCCTGGTCGGTCTTGGCGTAATGGCGCCGATCCTCGGTGGGGTGGCCGCACGGGCACGACGGCGGCAGAGAGCGCGCTCCGCGCCCAGCGGTTCACGACGAGGGTGGCAGCGCGCACTTGGGAGTGGAAGACCACGCGGCGCTCTCCGGTGGCTTGGGCGGCGCTGGGTGGCGCCGTCTGCGCTGCGCCTCTCTTTGGCGGCCGCAAAGTCGCCGCTGGCGTCGGTCACGGGCGGCGCACCTCCTCTAGCTCGTCGCCGACGCCCGCAAGCATCCAGGCGCTCGTGCGGTGCAGAGGACAAGGGGGAGGGGACAGGAAACACGGCGACGCCGAGGCACTGGGGAGATCGACTACGGACACTGAAGAAACGACAGCAACACTGAACTGTTCTCTGAATTTGACTGAACCTGATTTTGACAATGCTCTGCAGGTGTTCGACATAATGATTTGGCAAGGAGAAAAATTTTCCTGGGGCTGGGACTTGGTGAGGTGACCTCTCAATGCACCCAGGGGTTGCCTGATTTTTCTCAGAATTTTTGGAGAGGGATTTGAATGAATTTCATCAAATTTGGCAAAACTGGTCCAAACTTGCAGCAAGTATAGTTTGAAAATTTTGAACCGAAGACCAGTGGATCTTCATGGATCTTGGTTGAGGGTTCAAAGGACTAGGAAGGGAAATTGGTTTTGGGGCAAAAATCAAAACAGAAATGGTAGCTCCTTTGTAAATCTCCAAGGGCTAGAATAGAAGGCAGAAATTGTTTTGGTATGATTTAAATGGAAAATAAATATATGGGGAGGTTCAACTTGCTGGATTTGAAGTAAATCATGATCCAAAGATAAGGAAAGGTTTATGAGAGTGGATTTGCACTAAGGTCATGGCAAGAGAGATTTGTTGAAAGTGGTAAAGGATTATTCCAAAAGCTATAGAGTATTTTTAAAGAAATTTTCAAAAGACATTTTTCCCAAGTGAAAAGCATTTTGGCTTGAGTCCAAAATAAAAAGCAAGAACATCCAAGACCAAAAACAAGTCTTGGGTGAATCCAAATAAAACTCTTGCCATAAAAAATATTTTGAAAGGGAGGGTTCTTTTTGAAGAAAAAAATTTTAAATCACCTCCCTCAAGTCAAATAAATTTTTTGAAAAATCCAAATGAAATTTTGGTGTCACAACACCTACCCCCTTAGGAAAAATCTCGTCCTCGAGATTACTGCTGATCCTCAAATAGATATGGATACTCTGCCTGAAGAAAATCTTCTCTTTCCCAAGTAGCTTCATCCTCAGTGTGGTTGCTCCACTCGACGTTGAAAATTTCTGTCGTTTTCTGACGGGTCCTCCGTTCAGACACTTCCAATATCTTTACTGGCCTTTCTCGGTAGGTGAGGTCTGGTTGTACATCAATGCTCTCATGAGATACTTGCTTCTCCGGGTTACTTACACATTTTCTCAATTGTGAGACGTGGAATACGTCATGGACGTCTGACAGCTCCTTGGGTAGGTCTAGTTGGTAGGCTACCGTGCCTCTTCGTGCAACTATACAGAATGGTCCAATAAATCTCGGGGCTAGCTTCCCCTTAATTTTGAACCGTTGCAGGCCCCTCATAGGAGACACTCGTAGGTATACGGAATCACCAGGTTCAAAGTTGACCTCACGATGTTTTTGATCATAGTAGCTCTTTTGTCGGCTCCTCGGGCTCCTTGAGCATGTCTGGGCCGAAGATACGACTGTCACCTGTTTCTGACCAATTCAGTGGGGTACGACACCTCCGTCCATACAATGCTTCAAAGGGTGCCATTTGCAAGCTGGCTTGGTAACTGTTGTTGTAAGCAAACTCGGCATATGGCAAACTCTCTTCCCAACTAGATCCATAGGTGAGCACACAGGCTCTCAGCATATCCTCTAGGATTTGGTTCACACGTTCCGTTTGTCCATCAGTCTGAGGGTGGTCGTTGTACTGAAAGCTAGCTGCGTGCCCAGAGCCTGTTGCAGGTGATCCCAAAATTTGGAGACAAATTGTGTGCCTCGGTCGGATATTATAGTCTTTGGGACTCCATGCAAACAAACTATACGGGAGAGATAAAGTTTGGCCAGTCTTTGTGTGGAGTAGGTAGTCTTCACGGGAATGAAATGAGCAACCTTGGTTAGTCGGTCTGTGATGACCCATATGGTGTCATTTCCGCGTTGTGATCGTGGTAGTCCGACGATGAAGTCCATTCCTATTTCATCCCATTTCCACTCCGGTATCCTGTTTGGCTGGAGTAGCCCTGCTGGCTTTTGATGCTCGGCCTTGATGCGCTGACATGAATCGCAACAAGCAATAAATGTGGCTATATCCCTTTTCATACCGTGCCACCAAAATCTTCCTGAATGTCTTTGTACATTTTGGTTCCTCCAGGATGGATCGAGTATGGAGCGGTGTGGCTTTCGGTTAGGATTTGTTGCTTGAGTTCCTCAATGTTAGGTACGCAAAGTCTGTCTCCGTACCATAATATTCCTTCACTGTCTGTGACGAACTCTAAAGCCTTACCAAGGTTCATTTTCTTCTTTATAACTTCGATGCTGGGATGTCCCTGTTGAGCCTTCTTAATTTGTTCCACTAGGGTGGGTTGTATCTCCAGATTTGATACGGTGCCCTCAGAGACTAACACCATGTTGAGCCTAGCGAACTCTTGCTGAAACTCGGGCCTCAAGTTTTGCGGACCGTCGTTGTCCGGGCTGGGGTTTCGACTAAGGGCATCAGCCACTACATTTGCTTTCCCTCGATGGTAGTGAATCCCGACATCATAGTCCTTGACCAATTCCAACCAGCGTCGTTGGCGTAAATTTAGCTCTGGCTGTGTGAAAATATATTTGAGGCTCTTATGGTCGGTATATATTTCGCAGCGATTTCCCAACAGAAAGTGCCTCCACTCCTTGAGTGCATGTATGACTGCTGCTAGCTCCAAGTCATGTGTTGGGTAATTTTCCTCATGCTTCCATACATACAAACTTCTTGTCCTTCTTGAGCAATTGTGTCATTGGTTTTGCCACAGTGGAGAATCCTTCAGTAAATCTTCTGTAATATCCGGCCATCCAGAGGAAACTCCGCACATCTGTAACGTTGGCGGGTGGCTTCCAGTCAAGTATGGCTTTGCCTTTTTCTGGGTCTACGGCCACGCCTTCTTGGTTCAATATATGGCCTAGGAAACCAACCTGCCTTAGCCAAAACTCACACTTGCTAAATTTGGCGTACAACTGATGTTTCCTTAATTCTCCCAAAACAATTCTGAGATGCTCAGCATGCTCTTCTGTTGTCCTCGAGTATACCAGAATATCGTCGATGAACACCACAACAAATTTGTCCATGAATTTCATAAACACTTTGTTCATGAGGTGGACGGAATATGCGGGGGCGTTCGTTAACCCAAATGGCATTACTGTGAACTCATATAATCCATATCGGGAAGTGAATGCTGTCTTAGGGTTATCTTCTGTCCGTACTTTCAATTGGTGATATCTCGATCTCAAATCAATTTTTGAGAACACCTTGGCTTGTGCGAGCTGGTCGAACAAATCATTTATCCGTGGCATCGGATATTTGTTTTTGATGGTGACCATATTGAGGGCTCGATAGTCTATACACAGTCTCAGTGTCCCATCCTTTTTCTTGGCGAATAACACTGGCGAACCCCATGGTGAGGAGCTGGCTCGAATAAATCCTTTGTCCAATAATTCCTTTATCTGCTTCTTCAACTCCACCAATTCTGAGGGTGCCATTCTATAAGGTTTCTTATAGATGGGAGCGGTGCCAGGTGCTAGTTCGATGCTAAATTCTATTTCTCGGTCTGGTGGCATGCCTGGTAGTTCTTCAGGAAATACGTCAGGAAACTCGCATACCACTGGAACTTTTCTCAGTTCTGAAATGTCCACTTTGTTCAGTTTTGGTTGCCGTGACCGTGGCCTTTCTTGAGCTATAACCTTTATTGTCTTGCCATGATGGTGAATGAGAATCACGGTCCGATTGAAACAGTCAATGAATCCTTTGTTGGTGGTCAACCAGTCCATCCCTAAAATGACATCCAGTCCTTTATTTTCCAACACGATGAGATTTGCCTGGAACTGTAGTCCTTCGAATTCAATAATCACTCCTTGGCAGTAACTCTGAGCGATTTGCTTATTTCCGGGGGACTTGATGATCATAGATTTTTCCAAGGGAAGTATCGGAAAACCATGTTGCAAAACAAAACTCTTCGAAACGAACGAATGGGAAGCTACAGAATCAAACAAAACCGTGGCAGGTACTGTGTTGACAGGGAACATACCGAGCACGATGTCTGGGGCATTCTGCGCTTCTTCCCTGGTCACATGGTTCAGGTGACCCTTCTTGTGGTTGTTGTTGGGATTGAAATTGTTGCGCTTGGGGGCTGGATTGTTTCCACCATTGTTCGGCTTGGGGGCCGAGTTCCTCGGTTTTGGGCACTGTTTAGCATAGTGCCCTTCTTCTCCACAAGCATAGCATGTGACCCCTGGATGGTACGTGAACTCCTTGTCCCTGGCATGAAACTGTCTGACGGGCCTTAGATTAGTAGTCGTGGATTTCCTTGCTCCTGTCCTTGGAACCTCAGTCTTGCTTCGGTTGTTGCGAGCGAGAGTCATCTTGTCCCTCTTTCGCTTACGGATATCTTCCAGACTACGGCGCTCATTCTCCAAGGTAATGGCCTTGTCAACCAGAGTTTTGAAATCCGGGAAGGTGTGTACCACCAGTTGGCATCTTAGAGCTGGTGCCAGGCCGTCCAGGAATTTTTCCATCTTCTTGTTCTCTGTCATGTGCTCGTCGTAGGCATAACGAGACAGCTGGGTAAACTGACCGTTGTATTCTGTCACTGACATGCCTCTTTGCTTGAGATCGTCAAATTCTCTCTTCTTGATTTTTATGATGCTCCTGGGGATGTGTGCCCCACGAAAGCCTTCCTTGAACTCTTCCTAGGTGATGTTGTGTTCACTGGGATGCATGTGTAGGAAGTTTTCCCACCATGCTGCAGCTGCTCCAGTAAGGTAGTGTGGTGCATAAAGCACCTTCTCATGATCTGAACACCGAGCAATAATCAGCTTCCTTTCGATGTCATGAAGCCAATCATCGGCTTATAGCGGCCTATCGATGTGAGCAAACGTTGAAGGGCGAGTCTTCTATAACTCAGATAACTTGGAATGTGGTTGATAGGGTTCACGGTGGTTTCCCATATTGATGACGTGATTCATCATCTCTTGGTGCTGTTGCTGGCTTTGTTCGAGGAGACGGCATACTTGAGACAAGGCTGCTTCGCTGTCCTGCTGACTGGACTGTCCCTGAGTGAAGTTGTTGCTAGTCTGTGTCCCATAAACTTCTTCTGGCTGATTGGGCATGGAACGAGTCCATGGACGAGACATTTTTTCCAGTCTGGGGTATTATTTTGCAAACTCATAAGAAGAACTGTGTGGCACAAGGAAAATCTTGCAAAGGCAAAAACTTAAAAGACCTCAAGATTTTTCAAGAAAGCATAAACGATTTTGCATGGAGGCGAACTGTTTAACCCAAATCTTACACGCGAAAAGCAAACACACGATACAGCACTCAGGATGTGCGTACACAATCTTGACATGTTATTTAGACTAACATACTCCTCCGGAAAGCAGCGAACACACTAATACAAACTAGCGTACAGATAAAACACATCATACAAGCAGACATAACGCGCGGCTACTCGGCGTACTCAGTCGGAGATGGTGACGATGTATTTTCCCTTGCCGAGGGCAAGACTCAGCGGTGCAGGAGATTCAACCTCCACCTTCTCTCTAGCTGGCTCCTGGCGCGTAACACTGCACTGTGGTGATGGCGCGGGAGCGACAGGCAGTAGTGCGGGTGCGGTGCAGCTCTGACTGGAGTAGGAGCGATGACTCGGTCGAACTCCTCAGTGGTAGGCAGACGGCGAGCAGTGGGCAAAATCGCCGGTGCATAAGAGGCTGAAGACGAGACGAATGTCAGAGGCGGTGCCGTGTGGAGAAGCTCCTTCCTGCAGGCAGGACCGCCCCGGACTAAGTCCATGCGGGCAGCCACAAGATCATCCACGAGGTTCTTGAAGGATTCCTCCAGAGCCTTGAGGTACTCCACGACCATCTCGATGGCTTCATTTCGCTCTCCCCGATGGCAGGCGAATGCATAGTGACAAGTGTATGGCACATGGCATGGGAGGTAGCGGTAGCGACGAGTCTTCATCATAGAAAGGATGTCCCGAAGACGAGCTGTCGCCTCACGGGCAGCCATCTGCATGGATGCCTCTCTGTAGGCATGGCCCTTCCCACAAAACGGAAGTGGCGAGATGCAGAACGTCCTCCCTTGAATTGCACCACGGCTTGGTGCATAGAGACGTCGTCGCTGAGCTTGTGCTGGTAAAGCGTGAACTCCGAACGAGTCGCTGGCCCGATCGCGAGCTTGGTGATGGAGACGAGGAGTTTGACAAACCCCTGGGGCACGTTCGTGAACACTCGAGTCTCATAGTTGCTGCCAGCCATCTACAAAAGTAGGCAAGAATTCTGAGTAGTCATGTCATAAATTTATGATGACCAACAGAAAATAGCTACAATTGCAAAATGCTGAAAAAGCACAAAAGATGCTAATAACCGATTAGCGATCGCACCTAGTGGCTTCCTACAGTCAGCCTGGCTCTGATACCAAGCTTGTCACGACCAGTTTTTCAATAAAATATTTATTGAGAGACCAATCCCTTTTACAGACCAGTAAAGAAGAATTCCTTCTCACTGGTAGACAAAATCTTGGTCACAGAAGAAAAATACCAGGAGTACTGAATATAATACAAGGTTGAGCGGAGACTGCTCAACGATTTATTACATGAACGCCGATAAAACATAACAGCGGATAGGGTGGCATGATTACTAACTCACGATAACAACGGTGGTGGAAATATCACTGCGAAGTGGGTGATATGACTCCTGAAAACTACAGCTCTTCGAGCGTCGGAGTGAGGGTCGAGGAGACTTATTGCGGGTGGCGGAAGCGTATATGATACAAGTGACCAATATCCAGGATCGCACGGGACTGTCTGGGATTCCTCTAGGCGTCGGACTCACTATCAAACTCTTCATCCAAGAGATCGCCTTCGTCAGCATCTGGCCAAATCAACAAGCCAGGTGAGTACTATGAAAGTACTCGCAAGATAGTTCGGACATAAGATATAACAAATGTAGACATGAAGTGTCTTCAGACATAGAGACAATAATGCATGGAGAATAACAGAGAAGTCGGGCGGTAGTCCTCCCGAAATCCCAAAATAAATACTGGGTGCCAAACGAGGGTCTGAATGACTCCTCGAGAGGAAACTACAAGAATAATAATGCCGCAGTCGGGTGTCGGGGCGACACCACATAAAGGGCTTATAACAGAAAAAGAAAGACAATGCGTGCCACAGTCGGACGTCTGAGCGACATCGCATAAAGGGCTTATTTTGAAAGTAAGAGACAAACATGCCACAGTCGGACGTCTGAGCGACATCACATAAAGGGCTTATATTGAAAGTAAGAGACAAACATGCCACAGTCGGACGTCTGAGCGACATCACATAAAGGGCTTATATTCATAACATAGTAACTCATGAATCTTAAATCATATCAAGAGAATAATCAGACATGAGATAAACAACCGGGTTAGTCCATCCACAGGAATAATGTTCAGCTAAGTTTACTACTCACGCTCGCTTACCGGAAAGAAGAATATACCACGAGGTTACGACATAGACATGGATACGCTGATCACGTTACTGGACCATGGATACGGTGACTCGGAAGGATTTGACTCTGCAGAGTTTGTACTTTAACTACAGCCAACGGATTTCAGTAGTCAAGGGGACTAGTTCCGTTTACGGTGTTTTGGAAGAAACACGTCTAACCAGTACACACCCATTCAACAATCCGAAGCCAGGAATCACCCTCGGTAACGTTCAAGAAAAACCTTGAGACGGTGAGGCTACAACCTCGCGTAGCATGGGATCAAATTTCTATACGCGCGCTCTAAGGGGTGCCCCCCTCTCGGTCCCAACCGGAAACACCCATGCCCCCTGACCGGATGACTGGCTTTAATCCAGGGCCATGGAACCATCATCCCGGCCCCTCTGTTTGGTGTGTACATGGAAAGAGGTTACCAACTTACTAAACCGCATTCTGGCAGAAAACATGTGGTAGCACGGAAGGGGGAAAGAACGATAACGTGACTCCGTCCATGTTAACGTCGGAATTTAATGGATGACGTAAGGCTGGCATGCTACAACAGTACCACCTTACTGCCCTTCATGTCACCACATGAGCTGGCCATCTCTCATCAGAGATCACAGTAACTTTGGAACACACGGGTAGTTGCCTCACAAGCAACGAGATACTCACCGATACTCATATGCCACGCACAACCTTTCCCGCAAACATGCAAAACACCTATCATATCAAAGGTTCAAACATACTTGCCTGGTTCGGAGAAGTCGGAGTCTAGCTCGGCGAAGTTCGCAGCTCCGTCACCTCTTCCGGAACCTACGGTATAGCGAAAAAGCGTACTAACGTGAAAACCAACGCGTGCATAAAAGTTTTTCCAAAAATTTTCGAAATAAATCCCATAAAAAACTAGACAAAATTATAACATTGTCAGAAAAAGAATCACTCAAAAATCACTTTTTATCAAAAAGTTATAAGGGTTTCTGCCCAGGGACTTATCTGTAATGAAACAGAGAAGTTCCAGGGACATAACTTAGAAAACAGAAAACGGTTCCTATAGAAACGCGCCAGCCTACAGAGAAAACGTACTCTGCCCGAAGGCGCCAACAGAAAACGCTTCGGGGGTGAAAGAAGAGAGGCTGACGTGGGGGTCCACATGTCAGGTTTGAAAAAGTTCGCCGGCGCCCGAAGACTGCGGTGGTCGCCGGCGTCGAACCATGGCGAGTCAGGGAGATCGGAGTGTACCAAGAGTATCAGCGTGTCCTTCCGCGTCGGTGGGTGGTGGACTTGGGCGTCGGGGAGCACCACGTCGATGGCGACACTTTCTCCGGCGGACGGCGGCTCGGGCGATGGTGGGGAACTCCGGTGGTGTGCTGCAAACTTCGAATTGGAGCGCGGGTCAGAAGGAGGGATGCACTAGAGAGCTACTGGCAAGAGATGGGAGGCAGAGGTGCACGCACGGGAGCGAATCGAGTTGGATCCCGTGGCGGGTCGCGGCGGCCGCAGTCGAGGAAGGAGACTCCCTCGGGGCACTTCCAGTGGCTAGGCAGGGTCTTGGTGGAGTGTAAAGGTGGTGTGAGTACTAGCTGCAGCTCGGGGCCTCTATTTATAGGCGGCTCGAGGGGGTGGCCGTGAACGGGGTTGCTCCGGTGAGCAATTACGGCGAGGCAGTGGATTGGCAGGGGGTTTAGGTGGCCAGGCAGCATCAGTGGGAGTTACTGGTCCCGTTCCACTGCTAATCCTGGTCGGTCTTGGCGTAATGGCGCCGGTCCACGGTGGGGTGGCCGCACGGGCACGACGGCGGCAGAGAGCGCGCTCCGGGCCCAGCGGTTCACGACGAGGGTGGCAGCGTGAACTGGGGAGTGGAAGACCACGTGGCGCTCTCCGGTGGCTTGGGCGGCGCTGGGTGGCGCCGTCTGTGCTGCGCCTCTCTCTGGCGGCCGCAAAGCCGCCGCTGGCGTCGGTCACGGGGCGGCGCACCTCCTCCAGCTCGTCGCCGACGCCCGCAAGCATCCAGGCGCTCGTGTGGTGCAGAGGACAAGGGGGAGGGGACAAGAAACACGGCGACGCCGAGGCACTGGCGAGATCGACTACGGACACTGAAGAAACGACAGCAACACTGAACTGTTCTCTGAATTTGACTGAACCTAATTTTGACAATGCTCTGCAGGTGTTCGACAGAATGATTTGGCAAGGACAAATTTTTTCCTGGGGCTGGGACTTGGTGAGGTGACCTTTCAATGCACCCAGGGGTTGCCTGATTTTTCTCAGAATTTTTGCAGAGGGATTTGAATGAATTTCATCAAATTTGGCAAAACTGGTCCAAACTTGCAGCAAGTGTAGTTTTAAAAATTTGAACTGAAGACCAGTGGATCTTCATGGATCTTGGTTGAGGGTTCAAAGGACTAGGAAGGGAAATTGGTTTGGGGGAAAAAATCAAAACAGAAATGGTAGCTAAGTAAATCTCCAAGGGCAAGAATAGAAGGCAGAAATTGTTTTGATAAGATTTAAATGGAAAATAAATATATGGGGAGGTTCAACTTGCTGGATTTGAAGTAAATCTTGATCCAAAGATAAGGAAAGGTTTATGAGAGTGGATTTGCACTAAGGTCATGGCAAGAGAGATTTGTTGAAAGTGGTAAAGGATTATTCCAAAAGCTATAGAGTATTTTTAAAGAAATTTTCAAAAGACATTTTTCCCAAGTGAAAAGCATTTTGTCTTGAGTCCAAAATAAAAAGCAAGAACATCCAAGACCAAAAACAAGTCTTGGGTGAATCCAAATAAAACTCTGGCCATAAAAAAATATTTTGAAAGGGAGGGTTCTTTGTAAGAAAAAAAATTTAAATCACCTCCCTCAAGTCAAATAAATTTTTTGAAAAAATCCAAATGAAATTTTGGGTGTCACACAGCACAGCCGTTAGATTAACATCCAATGGTCACTGCTGCTAGAATCGTTTGTGGACTAAGTTGACAAAGCCTTTCATACACATCAACCTAGTAGATCCACAAGTCAGCCTCCAAATCTGTCCCAAACAACATATAGCTCGAAATTTCTAGCCAGATTCAAATTAATTTTAAAACTCAATATACCTTAATTTAAATTCAATGAAATTTTATCCGCACAAAAACAATGAAATTTAAAGTATCAAAATCCGAAAGAAAAAATTATTTTGGAACTAATTGCATGTTTGCTGTATTTTTTCATTTTACAGCCCATTTATTATAACTTATAGCCCATTTCATATTACTTATAGCCCATTTTCTGGGCAAAATGCATCCCTCCTCGTCTTGAAAGATTTCCGGTCCAGCAGGGCGTAGAAAAGCAAGTAGGCCTATGTTGGTTATTCTGCAAAAAACAAAATAGCTGGCTAGCCATTTTCAGGAAGGAAAAAAATAAATTGGGCTGGTCATGTGCTAAACATATGAAATAAAAGCTTGGGCTACACGGGCCACAGGTCCCACACAACCCAGTTGATACCCTTCTCTGTCATGAAAAAACAAAAATACTGTGCGCGCTGCTGGGTCCCTACTGTCATCCTCACCATGTACAGTCATCTCCTTATTCCTCTTGGTTGTTGACCATGTTGACAACACCGGAGAGCGGCGCTGCAGCGAGCGAACCAAGGCGGAGGACGATGGTGAGGCCTCGGACGGGAATGAACAGGAGCCGGGGAAGATGCGCAGAGTTTTAGGGTGCGATGTGGCCATGATGCGTGCGCGGCAGCACAACCAGCCGTGGGAGGCGGGAGCAAGCGGTACCGCCGGTGCTGGTTTGGCTTTGGCGGCTCGAGGAAGAAGAGACTGAAGAAACACGACAGACGTTGGATGTCAATCCAACGGTCAAGGTTGGCACAATTGTTTGTTGACTAAGCCGACACCAAGTAGCATACTTTTTTATATATAGAAAGAAAAGAAAAGCTGGGCTCGTTCGCCTGATAACATTCCCGAAACTGCGACTGTGTCACAACTAAAACTGCGAGGAAAATGCGTTCGTCTACCGTCCTCCTCCCAGGGAATGTTCGCCACATAAGTGACTAGCACCCTTGGTTTTCAACCGAGAGGTCTTGGGTTCGAGTCCCGGGAACTCTCAATTTTGTCCTCCTTCCTTCCTTGCAAAAAAGGGGAAAGAAAATCAAAGACTTGAGAAGGCGTACAGAACAAGCTAGTGCACCAGTAAAGAGAGGTTGCTGAGTTTTCGAAAAAAGAGAGACGTGCTCATGTAGCTGGTTCGAATCCAAACCTAGACTATGACTATATATGGTGCTATGCTACTCTGCAAGTAATGAAACTGACATATCCAACATTCGCTTCTCCTCTTCTCTACTTACTCTGCCTAGCATCAGAAGCTCTGGCTGCAACAACCATGTCCGCTGGCTGCTCGTCCACCTGCTCTTCAGCAGGCAACAACCAGATATGCGCCAAGTCGCCACCCGTACCATCGCCTGTGGGTCTCATCACACCCCCGCCGGCACGCGCACGGCAGCCGATTGCTCATCGCAACCTGCTGCCGTTGGTGTGGTGCCACTGCTGCAAATCACACAGAGTCATCCGTCGCGTCTCAACCACAATCCTCAACCCTTGTCGGGTCTTCTACAAATGCCTGAATCATGGAGTAATAATATGTTTAAGTGTTGTTCTGCTGCTTTCAGTTGCTGATTTTTTTAGTAGTTTCGTTGATGATCTTCCAATTTGATTCGTGCAGAAAAGGGAAGATTCGTGTGATTTGTATTTCTGGGAAGTTGCTGATGTGGGGAATGCAACTACACTGATTATTTGGATAGCCGAGGAATCCCAATACCAGCAGGTTGGGGTGTTGGACAAGTAACTGAAGGAACGGTAGAAGAGGAAGATGCAGACCAGAAGGTTAAAGATGCAGTTCCTCTGATCATGGCCAAGCAACAGCTGCTGAACGGCCTTGACAGCAATGAGGAGATGAAAGAGCTTGTGAAGATAATGGGCAAAATTGATGTGCTCTGTAGGATGATTGTCTCTTTATTTGCAGTGTATGTAGCACTCGTGATGTATTCAGTGGCTATGACATGAGAACTTTGCTGAAACTAGTAATGAATGAAACCTGTGTAGCAGCCTGGGCGTAGTGTTGTGAACATCTAATGATTTCTATTAACGGAAATCAGGGGGTATCCCCTTTTGCTCGTAAATAAATAAATAGTAGAGGCCCTTTTGGTAATAAATAAATACATTAGCAGAGGCCCTGTCGGGTCAGCTTTGTTCTCGTTCGAAGACGTCGAGCAAATTGCAGTCCAACAGCAAACTATGTCATCAAATTCAAGTTTCACAGCCAAATATGAGTACAACTAAACAACAATGTCATCATGTTTTAGTCGTCATACAATCACCAAACACAAATCAGCATATATAACAAGTGATGTTCTCATAGAAAAATACTAAAAACCATGTTCATCAGGTTTCAGTTGTCATAGCAAACACAATTTCACATAGTAGATAAAAAAAACGTCTTCTGACAGGCAAATACGACAAAAGCAATGTAATCATCATCCGCAGCAGCAGCGTCAACATCTTCGCGATGTGTATCAGTCTGAATCGTAATTCCCCACGGTGTCATCTTCTTCTACGTCCTCAACGTCCTCGAACGTTGGCTTCTTCTTGATCAACTCTTGTATGTCCACAGCACGACAGGCAATCTATTCGCCGACGTCATTGACATGATGGTTCTCAAAGATATTAGGAACATCTGTGTTATCTTGTACATCAGGAGCAGTGTAAGCATCATCTTGTTGTGCAACTTCATTAAACGAATTCCTCTACTCAAACCTTTGCAATACTCTCCAGTCATCGCTATGTGCAAATGTGTCTTCCAAGAAAAATATCTGTGTTGCCTGATTTGCCAAAATAAAAGGCTCGTTGGTCTGGTACGCCGCCTTGACATTGATGGATTTGAAATAATCATCAGCTCTGGGTTTTGCGATCCTGGAAAACAGGTTATACCAACGACAGCACAACAGAACCACGCACCGATGATCCTCGAAACTGGAGATATACTGCAACTGAACAATGTCTATTATGTTAGCATACATTTCAGTTGTCTCTTTGTCATATGTATCCGTGCTCATGATGGCACTATTTTGTGTCTTCCTGCCTTCATCTCGTGCAAGGGTGTTGTAGTGCACATTTCCAACAACGCAAGATTCATAATGTCTTACCCGAGTATCAGGACCCATTGCTAGTGAGTAAAGGGCATCATCAACTGCCTGCCCATCCTCCCGCATCTTCTTAACCTATGATTAGAAAGTAGACAAGTTGATCATCTTATGTACTCAATATATTAAAAAAACTGACAGTGCAATTCAAAAGCTTACATGGCTCTTGAACCATTTCGCAAATTCATTCCATAACCAGTTTGTCAATGTTTCTTGGATTTTGCGGCAGTGACTCATTTTTGTAGATGCTGCACAACATATTGATCGCGTCAAACATCTAAATATATAAGAATGTGCTACAAGTTTAGTAGATTACGATGTATAAGCTGCAGTACTTAGCACTTACTTGATATAAGGTAGTATCTCAGGACAGTTATTCAACACATACCAAACCATTTTGTCCAAATCTTTAGGTTTGTCCTCTTGTCGACTCTTCCCTGTAACTCGAACAGAATAATCGAAAACATTGAGCCCGAGATTGTCTTCACCCACCCCTTTGCTAAGCTGATCAGTTGTTTCAATGTATTTTGAGCAGAAAGTCAACGCTTCTGTAGCAATGTAGGCCTCTGCAATGGAACCCTCGGGTCTAGCTCTGTTCCTAACATAGCCCTTGAAAGTGTCTAGCCGCCTTTCAATACGGTACATCCAGCCATACTGTACTGGACCTCTAAGTAGGTAGATGAACAGCCAAATGCACCACCGCATCAAAGAAGGCTGGAGGATATATCTTCTCAAGGTCGCATAGGATAGTTGGTATCTTGTCTCTAAGATGCTCCAAAGAATCTATCCTGATATTTCTACTCCAGAGTTCCCTGAAGAATTGTCCCAACTCTGCAACTGCTCTGTATAAGTCAGGGCGGCCCAATCCTCTAAGGATAACAGGTAAAGCCCTTTGAAGCGGGACGTGGTAGTCATGAGTTTTCAACCCTTGTACCTTGTTTCCATCTACACTAACTCTCATTTCAGGGTTGGATGCAAATCCATGTGGGAATCTCACACATGACAAGACCTCGCAGAATTCTTTTCTTTTTACCTTGTCCAAGACGTACACAACTGGTGCCACATCCCGTGGTTTACCTTCATCTTGCACCTGCAAATCCTGTCTGATACCCAGGTGTGTCAAATCAATCCTAGATTTTAAGGTATCTTTCGTCTTGCCTTCAATATTAAGAAGTGTGCCGATAATGTTGTCACATATATTTTTCTCGATGTGCATCACATCAAGATTATGCCGCAGATCTAAATCTTTCCAATACTCCAAGTCCCACAAAGTGGACCTGCGGGTAAAGAATAATCTCTCTTCTGCCCTGCCACGCTTCCTTTTCCCGCTACCATTACCAGGATGGTTTCCTGGTGTAATATGCCTGACCTTCTCTAATTCCACTTGCAACTCATCGGCGGTGAGCCTCTTTGGCGCATCACGGTTTTCATGCTTTGCATTGAACACATGTCTTCGGTATTTTCTAGGATGCGGCTTGTCCTTGGCAAGGAAACGGCAGTGTCCAATGTAACAGATCTTTCTAAGTATTGCGTATGACAACGGATTCCTGTCACAGCGAACAGATGCATTGTAACCATGTGTCGTTCGCCCTGACATAGTGCCCAAAGCCGGATAATCATGGATGCACCAAATTATAACAGCACGCAGAAATAAATCAGCTGGTGGGCTGCTATATAGGTCTCGAGTGAGAACACCCCTCCATAGCTGTTGAAGTTCCTCCACAAGAGGCTCCATGAACAAATCAAAATCCTTTCCAGGACTTTTTGGACTTGGGATGAGCAAGGCCATCATGTAGTTTGATTATTTGGTGCAGATATTTGGAGGCATGTTGTAAGGGATAACAAGCACTGGCCACATGCTATATGTGGCGCTCTGGTGGCCAAATGGGTTAAATCCATCTGAAGCTAAGCCAAGTCTAATGTTTCTCGGGTCAGCAGCAAACTTTTTGTGTTTATGATTGAAGCTTTTCCACTCACTACCATGAGATGGATGGCTCATTACGTTCTGATCTCTGTACTCCTGGTTCCTAGAATGCCACAGTACATCCTCTCTTGTTTCAGCATCATGAAACAACCTCTGGAATCTTGGTATAATTGGATGTCTCATAACATTATGGGGAATTCTCTTCACAGCATCGCCATCTTTCCATCTTGATGATTTGCATTTCGGGCATTCACTTAAGTTGGCATAATCCTTCCGGAACAGAACACAATTATTCTTACAAACATGGATCATATCATATCCAATTCCAACTACATGAAGGAAATTCTTCATTTTACTGTAGGTGTGTGGCAGCTCAGACGCATCTGGGAAAGATTTGCAGAAAGCAGCCAACATCACATCAAATGATTTGTTGGTCATCCACTCAGATGTCTTCACCTGAAGAAAGGTGACCATAGCTGAGAATACTGACAGTTATTTCCTGGGGTGACAGCCACGTTGCATTGTTCCAACATGTGGGCCCACCGTTTTTCTTCTGCAGGTGAAAGTTCACGGAATGCACGAGCATTTTGTAGAATTGTTTCAATGTTGGTCAAACTCACTGGCTCCGCCACTACCACCTCCTCCTCCTCTTCCACCTGAGCATCAGGCAGAACAAGATGGTGATCTGCTGCTTCCACATAGTCAATAACATTGACGTTCACAGTTTCACCATGATGAACCCACCTAGTATATGTGACCGACATCCCATACAAGTGTAGATGATTTTGCACAGTTGACTGGGGTCTTGTAACTGAATTCATAAAACTGCTACACGGGAAAAGCACATCTGATTTCGGACCACCGTACTCAGCTCTGATAAAGTTCATGAAGTTTTCAACCCCCTCGACATATGCAGCGGAGAATCTTCGACTAGAAGTTATCCAAGTCCTGTCCATCTGTTAGACATACAAATTAGTTCTTCTACTAGATATTACAGGAAAAACATATATGCTTTTTTATGAAGTCCAGAAAAAAATACCTAGGTCGATGTCTAAAGCTATGGCAAGATATTTGGACGAGCAGATCTAAGTAACGAAATATATGTAAAGGTAATTCAGCAAACATATTTGAGTGCTAAATTATGGAAGGCTGTTTCAGCAGTCAATGAGGCCGAGCACACAACCATCGAACTATTGAAGGCCATCGCAACAACAAATATCGAGTATAAAACGGTGTAGAGCTATTTCACCTAACATATTGGCTACTAGACAATGGCAATCTACATCACAATAGATATATGGCAGGATATTTTAGCAACTAATCGGCCTTGGCATGCCATATTAGCTAAGTAGATTGAGTGTAGAATAGGGCAAGGAAGCTTCTTAAGCAGAGCATATTGACTGTAAACTACTTCGGCAAATAGTGAGATTAACAGCGTCTATCAGCTAACATTCAGCGCTACACCGACATGCACGGGGCCTCAGTCTAGAATGTGCGTACCATGGGAGAAACTGACCGCCGTGCGTCTCCACACGAACGTCGCCAGCGGTGGTGGCGCTGACCGCCGTGCGCCTCCACAAGAACGTCGCCAGCGGTGGTAGCGCGGCTAGAGGACGACAGTCTATGAGAGTGTACTGTGGGAGCGAGAGGATCGCCATGTGTCCCCTCGATGAACCGTGGCACCGACGTATCGGCGCGACGGGGAGGGCGGCTTTTGCGGAGCGAATGGACTAGAGGGGACGGGGGGAGGGGGGTTTGGGGAATATTATTGGCTAGTTGGCCGAAGGGCGGTTGAATCGGATTTGGGGTGAATTTTTGGGTGGGGGGAGGATTTTCGCGCGGTGGGCGGGGGGAGTTTGGCGCATGGTCGGTTTCTCCAAGTGCAGTCCCACGTGTCAGTGAAGAGGCAAGCCGAAGCGCGTTCCGTTTGCGTGAGCCGTGTGCAGGACCAAACGTGTGTGGGGTGCAATGTGACCGTGACAGGAGTGCTGTGAGTGTACCGCCTTTTTCCTTTTAAACTAGGTGCTTCGCCCCCTCAAAAAAAACTTGTTGCTTTGCCGATCCATCGATACTACTACTAGTAATCCGGTAATCCCGACTAAAACGGCGCGGTCGGGTCTTTTACCGCGCGATATGCTGGGAGGTTGGCTTAGTTAGGTTTTTTAGGACGAATAATGCTACACCTACGTAATCCCGGTTACGTAATTAATGTAGTGTGAAACGTGTGAGCTGTTGACTATAGATTGGGGGGAGGGAGGGGCCCACCACCATGAAAATCAGGGGAGGAGAGAGAGAGAGGCAATTTACGTTAACCCTTTCGTAGCTTCCCGTAGATGTAGAAAGATGTGAAATGCGTGAATGTGTAGTGGATGTACTATTGGAGTGCCTAAGATAAATTGTGTATGTATAGACCCTATGTGTTTATTTTACTTCGCATGTTAGCTTTGTCTCGGGTCAATAAAAAGCAGAGTTGGTGATGATGGTGTGCCTGTCGTCCTGCAATATAGGTCGTCCGATCTATATCTAATGGATAGGGAGGAAACTATGACAATTTACCCGCACTCCTCTCCACATTTGCAGATAAGGCCTTCCCTCGTTCATCCTTTTTTCCCACAAGATCTTGATGTTCCGTGCAACGCACATGCATCTTGCCAGTACTCCTACAATATACTATATTATTGTGAAAGTTCATATACACCGGACGAGATTAATGCAAACACGGTAGATTTTCATTACATTTCGAACTTTTATAGGACAGAAAAATAAAACAAACCTGACCCTAAACCTATTCTACGGCGGCGACCAACGTCCTCCATCTGCGATCTCTATTACGGGGGCGGGGTTCAAGACCCGTGAAGTGAAGGTGCGGTCTCCGGCGAGGAAGAGTAGAACACGGGATACGGACATGCGAGTTGGCACACCATGCCCTGCCGCCACCCATGCCCTACTCATCCTCGGAGGAGTCCCCGACCTCGGTGGTGCCGGACGTTGGACGGCGGCAAGTAGGATGCGTGGCTGACGGTGCTCCCGTCGTCGGCCGCCAGCGTGGCCACTGCTTGTGCGGTCGCGTCCGCATCCGGCTACGCCGCTATTGCATCGCGAGAGGAAACTTGAGCGAGGGCGGCGACCTCGAGCTTCATCCCCGAAGACAAGCTCTCCCGCAGAGCGTTGGCGCTTGCGGTCATGGCAGATGTGGTGCCAACTAGGAGGACGATGCGCTATGGTGTGGAGCTTAGCTGGGCGTTGCCGCTTTAAGTAGTGCATTCCGGTGAGGCCAGGCGTTCGGGTGCGTCATTAAGTCGCCGGAGTTGGTTCTTCGGGCACCGAGCCTCTTAACGACGGCATACGGACGGACGGCATGAATGCGGGCAGCTGGCGCCGGCTGGGAACGCACCGCGCGAAGGCGCGAGGGACGAGGGTTTTTGGTGTGCCAGGGTAGTCAGCTGCGGTCGTGGCAACGTTGGAGATGCCCTTTGCTCACATGCGATCCCCGCATGTTATTGAAAAAGCAAGACGACCCGGCATGGTCTCAGGTCCTGAGGATGCAGTTGGCCGCGCTACACCACTCCGCGGACGTGTCGCGGCACCCTGTGCATCCTCAACGAGCCGGGTGTTGGGGTGTGTTTGGATTGTGGCCAAAGTGCACCTTACCAAAATTTTGGTCATGACCCAAAGATTTGTCTTTGTTTGGATGGTTGCCATTTTTTGGCATGCCAATGAACTCTAGCCAACTCTAGTTCATTTTTCTTGCCAATGTCGGCCAAATCATGGGCAACCAAAACCTCAACCAAAATTTTGGCTACCCAATGCTTTGATGGGCAACCTTGGGCATAAAACCAAAAATACTGTTGGTCGTGCCACAGCACTAACGCCACCCTCGGCACACTGAAACCGACCGTGTCTAGCAACGATGAGCATGTCGCTCACCGTGGTCGCCGTGTCTAGAGGCGGTGCTGGAGTTGCACCTCATTGTTGGCCCCGACGACCCACATGAACGGTTGTCGGTGGCAAGGAGGTCGTGGGTCAGCTCCTCCATTGGACTAGTCCGCGCTAAGTCGTCCCGACGGGTGTGACCCACATGTCGGTTTCCCTATTTTCCCGGCCATATTCGAGCGTCAGTGCTCCGCGTTGCGCATTAGGCCTTTCTGTAACGCCCCAAGACCGACGCTCCAGACGCCTTCCATGTTTTTCGTTGTCGCCGTGTGTTTTATTTTGTTTGTTGCTTTTCATCATGGCATCATCCGCATTGCATCCGCATGTTTTCTTAAACTCGTGGTTCGTTCGTAGTTCCCGCTTCTCCCTGTTACCTTCGTTGTCCCTTCGAGACCAACCGTTCTTTTGTTGTCCGACCGTTTGACCCTCTCTGCATAGTGCACAAAACCCCTTCTCGCTCACGATCGAAACCTGTCCCGGACCCGACCCGGGCTGGCATGACCATTGGGTCCGGATCATCCCCTAACATCTACAAAACATCTCCGTTTTCTTATTTGGACTCCCTACCTATTATTTTCTCGATCGTCCGATTTTAATCGGAGGGTCCTTTTAGCCCCTAGTCTAGCCACCCTTCCTATTTAAACGCTCAAACCCTAACCTATCCTGTCCAATCCAGCAATCCTCGCCGCCGCCACTCCACCAAATCCTCTTCCTCGGGATCCAAGCCCGCAGCCACCCTCTCTCCTTCCCTCGTTTTCCCCACGGGACCAATCCATCTCCCACCTCGACTCCGAGCGCCCCTGCAGCCTCCCGCGTCTGATCCAGGGAGAACAGCACCTTCCCGAGCTCCTCCATGCCGTGCCCCTTCTCCATGTCCTGCGCCTCTCCTCTAGCTCCCTGCCGTCGTCCCCAGCGAGCAGTTCTGCTAGCAGCCACCAGTAGGACAACCACGCTCGCGCCTCTCCTTCCTTTCCCTTTCTTCTCCTGTTGCCTTTCCCTCTCATGCTATCTCTCTCCCAGGTACGCCCGTGCAAGAGCCGCAAGGAGGAAGCCGCCATCGCCAAGCTCTTGCCGTGCGCGCCTGGATCCGCCATCCTCGGCTCCTCCGCGCTCGATTCCCGTCGCTGCGCCAAGTCCCTCGCCCCGCCTCTGCGTCTCTGCTCCTTCCTCGACGCCGAGCTCGCCAAGCTCCGCCGCCTCGACCTCCTTCTCGCAGGAGTCCCGCACAAACCGCCGCTGCGAGTCGTCCTCAACGCCTTGCCCGCCTCCAGTCGCTCAGCCGGCGAGCCCAGTCGCCGGTGAAGCCCCGCAGGTCACCGTGTGCCCCTGCTCCCCCTTTGCTTTTCACCTCTTCCTCCCTGACCCCTTTTCTGGCGCCTGTGTCCTGCAGGAGCGCGTCGCAGCCGCCGCCCGAATCCACCGCCTCCTGCCGCCCTTCACCTCCTGCCGTCGCCCGGATCCAGCGCCCCTTCGCCAGTCCCTCCCCGGCGCCGTCTTCTGCGTCGCCGTGTTCTGCTGCTGCTTCTATTGGAAATGAGCAGAGAACGAGCGCACACTGCCGCCCCCGCGTTGACCTGTCGCCAAGCCCAGACTCGCGGCTTGCTTCCTCGCGGGCCACCAGTCACAGCCGGCCCAGCTCCCTTGCCGCGGCCTGCCTGGCGTCCTCCTCTCCAGCCGGACCTTGGCCCAGGGTGAGCAGCCCCCAGCATCTCCAGTGCACTATCGGGCTAGCCAGTTTCGGCCCGTGTAGTTATTTTTTCCCAGAGCTGCGATTTTGTCCATTATCCAGAGTATTCCAGTTTTGCAGAAAAACCCCTCATACATCATGCATATAATAACTTCAAAACCGTGCATCGGATTAAAATAATTTATATATGAAAATGCTTAGAATTTTATCTAGTTTCACATTATGCCACTCTCATCCATGTTTAAAATGTTTAAAATGTTGTTTGTTTAATTTTGCATAAATGCCATGTTAAAATGATTTATTTCATAACTAATTAACCGTAACTCGGAATTTAATAAACTTTATATGTAAATGGGGTAGAAAAATGCCTAGTTTAACATGGTGCACTTCATTTTGCCGTTTAACAACACTAAAATTGCGTTTATGGCAGAGCAGTACCAAATCTAAAATATGCACATGGGGATTTTCCGGAATTGTTGTTTGTTGTTCCGGCCTCATTTAAACTTGCCTAGATAGGTAGTCTTACCATGCTTCTCCTCTTGCCATGTTAATCAACATTTAATATTGTTGGGTACATAACCGAGAGAGAACTAAATAACTTGGATATGGTGTTTCGTTAATATGCAACTGGTTGCATATTGAGCTCCACTTAATTTGTAGTGTTGTTTGTTGCACTTTGCCATGCCATGCTCATTAAACCGGACATGCATCATACTTGATTGTGCATCATGCCATGTTTATGTGGTGGTTGTTTACGATGTTGTTTGTTTCTTTCCGGGTTGCTTCTCTCGTTAGCTTCGGTTTCGTTCCGAAGTTGTGAGGATTCGTTCGACTACATCTGTTTGTCTTCATCATGGACTCGTTCTTCTTCTTTGCGGGATCTCACGCAAGATGACCATACCCACAAAATCACTTCTATCTTTGCTTGCTAGCTGTTCGCTCTATTGCTATGTCGCGCTACCTATCACTTGCTTATCAAGCCTCCCAAATTGCCATGAACCTCTAACCTTTGTCACCCTTCCTAGCGAACCGTTTTTTGGCTATGTTACCGCTTTTGCTCAGCCCCTCTTATAGCGTTGCTAGTTGCAGGTGAAGATGAAGTTTGTTCCATGTTGGAACATGGATATTTTGGGAATATCACAATATCTCTTATATTTTAATGCATCTATATACTTGGTAAAGGGTGGAAGGCTCGGCCTTATGCCTGGTGTTTTGTTCCACTCTTGCCGCCCTAGTTTTCGTCATACCGGTGTTATGTTCCTTGATTTTGCGTCCTTTACGCGGTTGGGTGATTTATGGGACCCCCTTGACAGTTCGCTTTGAATAAAACTCCTCCAGCAAGGCCCAACCTTGGTTTTACATTTGCCTCACCTAGCCTTTTTCCCTTGGGAGTCGCGCTCCCGAGGGTCATCTTATTTTACCCCCCCGGGCCAGCGCTCCTCGGAGTGTTGGTCCAAACTAGAGCCACTTGCAGCGCCACCTCGGGGAAACATGAGGGCTGGTTTTAGTTGTACGTAGTGTTCATCTAGTGTGTCCTGAGAACGAGGTACGTGCGACTCCTATCGGGATTGTCGACACATCGGGCGGCTTTGCTGGTCTTGTTTTACCATTGTCGAAATGTCTTGTAAACCGGGATTCCGAGACTGATCGGGTCTTCCCGGGAGAAGGTTTATCCTTCGTTGACCGTGAGAGCTTATAATGGGCTAAGTTGGGACACCCCTGCAGGGTATTATCTTTCGAAAGCCGTGCCCGCGGTTATGTGGCAGATGGGAATTTGTTAATATCCGGTTGTAGAGAACTTGACACTTGACTTAATTAAAATACATCAACCGTGTGTGTAGACGTGATGGTCCCTTTTCGGCGGAGTCCGGGAAGTGAACACGGCTGTTGGGTTATGTTTGACGTAAGTAGGAGTTCAGGATCACTTCTTGATCATTACTAGTTGACGACCGTTCCGTTGCTTCTCTTCTCGCTCTTATTTGCGTATGTTAGCCACCATACATGCTTAGTGCTTGCTGCAGCTCCACCTCATTACCCCTTTCCTACCCATAAGCTTAAATATTCTTGATCTCGCGGGTGTGAGATTGCCGAGTCCTCGTGACTCACAGATACTTCCAAAATAGTTGCAGGTGCCGAGGATACCAGTGCAGGCGATGCTACCGAACTCAAGTTGGGAGTTCGATGAGGACCTTGGTCGTTACTATGTTTCTTTTCCTGTTGATCAGTAGTGGAGCCCAGTTGGGACGATCGGGGATCTAGCAGTTGGGTTGTCTTCTTTTCTTTTGGCTTTGACCGTAGTCGGTCTATGTGTGTATCTTGAATGATGTACGAATTTATTATGTATTATGTGAAGTGGCGATTATAAGCCAACTCTTTATCCTATTCTTGTTCATTACATGGGATTGTGTGAAGATGATGTTGGGGAACGTAGTAATTTCAAAAAAATTCCTACGCACACGCAAGATCATGGTGATGCATAGCAACGAGAGGGGAGAGTGTTGTCCACGTACCCACGTAGACCGACAGCGGAAGCGTTATCACAACGCGGTTGATGTAGTCGTACGTCTTCACGATCCGACCGATCAATTACCGAACGTACGGCACCTCCGAGCAATACACACGTTCAGCTCGATGACGTCCCTCGAACTCCGATCCTGCCGAGTGTTGAGGGAGAGTTTCGTCAGCACGACGGCGTGGTGACGATGATGATGTTCTACCGACGCAGGGCTTCGCCTAAACTCCGCAACGATATTATCGAGGTGTAATCTGGTGGAGGGGGCACCGCACACGGCTAAAATATCGTATATCAAGTGTGTCCATGGGGTGCCCCCTGACCCTGTATATAAAGGAGCAAGGGAGGAGGAGGCCGGCCCTAGGAGGGGGCGCACCAAGTGTGGAGTCCTACTAGGACTCCCTAGTCCTAGTAGGATTCCACCTCCCATATGGAATAGGAAAAGAGGAAGGGAAAAAGAGAAGGAAGGAAGGGGGCGCCCCCCTTCCCTAGTCCAATTCGGACCAGACCAAGGGGACGGGTGCGGCCACCCTTGAGGCCCTTTTCCTTCTTTCCCGTATGGCCCAATAAGGCCCAATACGTATTCCCGTAACTCTCCGGTACTCCGAAAAATACCCGAATCACTCGGAACCTTTCCGAAGTCCGAATATAGTCGTCCAATATATTGATCTTTACGTCTCGACCATTTCGAGACTCCTCGTCATGTCCCTGATCTCATCCGGGACTCCGAACTCCTTTGGTACATCAACATACATAAACTCATAATAAAACTGTCATCGTAACTTTAAGCGTGCGGACCCTTTGGGTTCGAGAACTATGTAGACATGACCGAGACACCTCTCCGGTCAATAACCAATAGCGGGACCTGGATGCCCATATTGGCTCCCACATATTCTACGAAGATCTTTATCGGTCAGACCGCATAACAACATACGTTGTTCCCTTTGTCATCGGTATGTTACTTTCCCGAGATTCGATCGTCGGTATCTCGATACCTAGTTCAATCTCGTTACCGACAAGTCTCTTTACTCGTTCCGTAATACATCATCCCGCAACTAACTCATTAGTCACAATGCTTGCAAGGCTTATAGTGATGTGCATTACCGAGTGGGCCCAGAGATACCTCTCCGACAATCGGAGTGACAAATCCTAATATCGGAATACGCCAACCCAACAGGTACCTTTGGAGACACCTGTAGAGCACCTTTATAATCACCCAGTTACGTTGTGATGTTTGGTAGCACACAAAGTGTTCCTCCGGTAAACGGGAGTTGCATAATCTCATAGTCATAGGAACATGTATAAGTCATGAAGAAAGCAATAGCAACATACTAAACGATCGGGTGCTAAGCTAACGTAATGGGTCACGTCAATCACGTCATTCTCCTAATGAGGTGATCATGTTAATCAAATGACAACTCATGTCTATGGCTAGGAAACATAACCATCTTTGATTAACGAGCTAGTCAAGTAGAGGCATACTAGTGACACTCTGTTTGTCTATGTATTCACACATGTATTATATTTCCAGTCAATACAATTCTAGCATGAATAATAAACATTTATCATGATATAAGGAAATATATAATACTTTATTATTGCCTCTAGGGCATATTTCCTTCAGTCTCCCACTTGCACTAGAGTCAATAATCTAGATTACATAGTAATGATTCTTACACCCATGGAGTATTGGTGCTGATCATGTTTTGCTCGTGGAAGAGGCTTAGTCAACGGGTCTGCAACATTCAGATCCGTATGTATCTTGCAAATTTCTATGTCTCCCACCTGGACTAAATCCCGGATGGAATTGAAGCGTCTTCTGATGTGCTTGGTTCTTTTGTGAAACCTGGATTCCTTTGCTAAGGCAATTGCACCAGTATTGTCACAAAAGATTTTCATTGGTCCCGATGTACTAGGTATGACACCTAGATCGGACATGAACTCCTTCATCCAGACTCCTTCATTTGCTGCTTCCGAACCAGCTATGTATTCCGCTTCACACGTAGATCCTGCCACGACACTTTGCTTAGAACTGCACCAACTGACAGCTCCACCGTTCAATGTAAATACGTATCCGGTTTGCGATTTCGAATCGTCCGGATCAGTGTCAAAGCTTGCATCAACGTAACCACTTACGATGAGCTCTTTGTCACCTCCATAAACGAGAAACATATCCTTAGTCCTTTTCAGGTATTTCAGGATGTTCTTGACCGCTGTCCAGTGATCCACTCCTGGATTACTTTGGTACCTCCCTACTAAACTTATAGCAAGGGAGACATCAGGTCTGGTACACAGCATTGCATACATGATAGAGCCTATGGCTGAAGCATAGGGAACATCTTTCATCTTCTCTCTATCTTCTGCAGTGGTCGGGCATTGAGTCTTACTCAATCTCACACCTTGTAGTACAGGCAAGAACCCTTTCTTTGCTAGATTCATTTTGAACTCCTTCAAAACTTTGTCAAGGTATGTGCTTTGTGAAAGTCCAATTAAGCGTCTTGATCTATCTCTATAGATCTTAATGCCTAATATATATGCAGCTTCACCGAGATCTTTCATTGAAAAACTCTTATTCAAGTATCCCTTTATGCTATCCAGAAATTCTATATCATTTCCAATCAGTAATCTGTCATCCACATATAATATCAGAAATGCTATCGAGCTCCCACTCACTTTCTTGTAAATACAGGCTTCTCCAAAATTCTGTATAAAACCAAATGCTTTGATCACACTATCAAAGCGTTTATTCCAACTCCGAGAGGCTTGCACCAGTCCATAAATGGATCGCTGGAGCTTGCACACTTTGTTAGCTCCCTTTGGATCGACAAAACCTTCCGGTTGCATCATATACAACTCTTCTTCCAGAAAACCATTCAGGAATGCAGTTTTGACATCCATTTGCCAAATTTCATAATCATAAAATGCGGCAACTGCTAACATGATTCGGACAGACTTAAGCATCGCTACGGGCGAGAAGGTCTCATCGTAGTCAATCCCTTGAACATGTCGAAAACCTTTCGCAACAAGTCGAGCTTTATAGACAGTAACATTACCATCAACGTCAGTCTTCTTTTTGAAGATCCATTTATTTTCAATGGCTTGCCGACCATAGGGCAAGTCAACCAAAGTCCATACTTTGTTCTCATACATGGATCCCATCTCGGATGTCATGGCTTCAAGCCATTTTGCGGAATCTGGGCTCACCATCGCTTCTTCATAGTTCGTAGGTTCGTCATGGTCTAGTAACATGACCTCCAGAACAGGATTACCGTACCACTCTGGTGCGGATCTTGATCTAGTTGACCTACGAAGTTCAGTAATAACTTGATCTGAAGTTTCATGATCATTATCATTAACTTCCTCACTACTTGGTGTAGGTCTCGCAGAAACTGATTTCTGTGATGATCTACTGTCCAATAAGGGAGCAGGTACAGTTACCTCATCAAGTTCTACTTTCCTCCCACTCACATCTTTCGAGAGAAACTCCTTCTCTAGAAAGGATCCATTCCTAGCAACGAATATCTTGCCTTCGGATCTGTGATAGAAGGTGTACCCAACGGTCTTCTTTGGGTATCCTATGAAGACACATTTCTCCGATTTAGGTTCGAGCTTATCAGGTTGAAGTTTCTTCACATAAGCATCGCAACCCCAAACTTTAAGATACGACAACTTTGGTTTCTTGCTAAACCATAGTTCAAAAGGCGTCGTCTCAACGGATTTTGATGGTGTCCTATTTAGAGTGAATGCAGCCGTCTCTAAAGCATAACCCCAAAACGATAGCGGTAAATCAGTAAGAGACATCATAGTTCGCACCATATCTAATAAAGTACGATTACGACGTTCGGACACACCATTACGCTGTGGTGTTCCGGGTGGTGTGAGTTGCGAAACTATTCCGCATTGTTTCAAATGTAGGCCAAACTCGTAACTCAAATATTCTCCTCCACGATCAGATCGTAGGAATTTTATTTTCTTGTTACGATGATTTTCAACTTCACTCTGAAATTCTTTGAACTTTTCAAATGTTTCAGACTTATGTTTCATTAAGTAGATATACCCATATCTGCTCAAATCCTCTGTGAAGGTGAGAAAATAACGATATCCGCCACGAGCCTCAATATTCATTGGACCACATACATCTGTATGTATGATTTCCAACAAATTTGTTGCTCTCTCCATAGTTCCGGAGAACGGTGTTTTTGTCATCTTGCCCATGAGGCACGGTTTGCAAGTACCAAGTGATTCATAATCAAGTGATTCCAAAAGTCCATCAGCATGGAGTTTCTTCATGCGCTTTACACCGATATGACCTAAACGGCAGTGCCACAAATAACTTGCACTGTCATTATCAACTCTGCATCTTTTGGCTTCGACATTATGAATATGTGTGTCACTACTATCGAGATTCATTAAAAATAGACCACTCTTCAAGGGTGCATGACCATAAAAGACATTATTCATATAAATAGAACAACCATTATTCTCTGATTTAAATGAATAACCGTCTCGCATCAAACAAGATCCAGATATAATGTTCATGCTCAACGCTGGCACCAAATAACAATTATTTAGGTCTAAAACTAATCCCGAAGGTAGATGTAGAGGTAGCGTGCCGACGGCGATCACATCGACTTTGGAACCATTTCCCACGCGCATCGTCACCTCGTCCTTAGCCAATCTTCGCTTAATCCGTAGCCCCTGTTTCGAGTTGCAAATATTAGCAACAGAACCAGTATCAAATACCCAGGTGCTACTGTGAGCATTAGTAAGGTACACATCAATAACATGTATATCACATACACCTTTGTTAACCTTGCCATCCTTCTTATCCGCCAAATACTTGGGGCAGTTCCGCTTCCAGTGACCAGTCTGCTTACAGTAGAAGCACTCAGTTTCAGGCTTAGGTCCAGACTTGGGTTTCTTCTCCTGAACAGCAACTTGCTTGCTATTCTTCTTGAAGTTCCCCTTCTTCTTCCCTTTGCCCTTTTTCTTGAAACTAGTGGTTTTACTGACCATCAAAACTTGATGCTCCTTTTTGATTTCTACCTCCGCTGCCTTCAGCATTGCGAAGAGCTCGGGAATTGTCTTATTCATCCCTCGCATGTTATAGTTCATCACGAAGCTCTTGTAGCTTGGTGGCAGTGATTGAAGAATTCTATCAATGACGCAATCATCCTGAGTTGAACTCCCAGTTGAATCAAGTGATTATTATACCCAGACATTCTGAGTATATGCTCACTGACAGAACTATTTTCTTCCATCTTGCAGCTATAGAACATATTGGAGACTTCATATCTCTCAATCCGGGCATTTGCTTGAAATATTAACTTCAACTCCTGGAACATCTCATATGCTCCATGACGTTCAAAACGTTGTTGAAGACCCGGTTCTAAGCCGTAAAGCATGGCACGCTGAACTATTGAGTAGTCATCAGCTTTGCTCTGCCAGACGTTCATAACTTCTGGCGTCGCTCTTGTAGGAGGCCTGGCACCTAGCGGTGCTTCTAGGACGTAATTCTTCTGTGCAGCAATGAGGATAATCCTCAAGTTACGGACCCAGTCCGTGTAATTGCTACCATCATATTTCAACTTAGCTTTCTCAAGGAACGCATTAAAATTCAACGGAACAACAGCACGGGCCATTTATCTACAATTAAAATAGACAAGCAAGATACTATCAGGTACTAAGTTCATGATAAATTTAAGTTCAATTAATCATATTACTTAAGAACTCCCACTTAGATAGACATCCCTCTAATCATCTAAGTGATTACGTGATCCAAAGCAACTAAACCATGTCCGATTAACACGTGAGATGGAGTAGTTTCAATGGTGAACATCACTATGTTGATCATATCTACTATATGATTCACGCTCGACCTTTCGGTCTCTGTGTTCCGAGGCCATATCTGTACATATGCTAGGCTCGTCAAGTTTAACCTGAGTATTCCGCGTGTGCAACTATTTTGCACCCGTCGTATTTGAACGTAGAGCCTATCACACCCGATTAACACGTGGTGTCTCAGCACGAAGAACTTTCGCAACGGTGCATACTCAGGGAGAACACTTTTATCTTGAAATTTTAGTGAGAGATCATCTTATAATGCTACCGTCAATCAAAGCAAGATAAGATGCATAAAAGATTAACATCACATGCAATCAATATAAGTGATATGATATGGCCATCATCATCTTGTGCTTGTGATCTCCATCTTCGAAGCACCGTGCTCGTGATCTCCATCTCCGAAGCACCGTCATGATCACCATCGTCACCGGCGCGACACCTTGATCTCCATCGTAGTATCGTTGTCGTCTCGCTAACTTATTGCTTTTACGACTAATGCTACCGCTTAGTGATAAAGTAAAACTATTACATGGCGATTGCATCTCATACAATAAAGCGACAACCATATGGCTCCTGCCAGTTGCCGATAACTCGGTTTCAAAACATGATCATCTCATACAACAAATTATATCACATCATGTCTTCACCATATCACATCACAACATGCCCTGCAAAAACAAGTTAGACGTCCTCTACTTTGTTATTGCAAGTTTTACGTGGCTGCTACGGGCTTAGCAAGAACCGTTCTTACCTACGCATCAAAACCACAACGATAGTTTGTCAAGTTGGTGCTGTTTTAACCTTCGCAAGGACCGGGCGTAGCTACACTCGGTTCAACTAAAGTGAGAGAGACAGACACCCGCCGGTCACCTTTAAGCAACGAGTGCTCGCAACGGTGAAACCAGTCTCGCGTAAGCGTACGCGTAATGTCGGTCCGGGCCGCTTCATCTCACAATACCGGTGAACCAAAGTATGACATGCTGGTAAGCAGTATGACTTATATCGCCCACAACTCACTTGTGTTCTACTCGTGCATAGCATCAACGCATAAAACCTGGCTCGGATGCCACGTTGGAGAACGTAGTAATTTCAAAAAATTTCCTACGCACACGCAAGATCATGGTGATGCATAGCAACGAGAGGGGAGAGTGTTGTCCACGTACCCTCGTAGACCGACAGCGGAAACGTTATCACAACGCGGTTGATGTAGTCGTACGTCTTCACGATCCGACCGATCAAGTACCGAATGTACGACACCTCCGAGCTCTACACACGTTCAGCTCGATGACGTCCCTCGAGCTCCGATCCAGCCGAGTGTTGAGGGAGAGTTTCGTCAGCATGACGGCGTGGTGAGGATGATGATGTTCTACCGACGCAGGGCTTCGCCTAAGCTCTGCAACGATATTATCGAGGTGTAATCTGGTGGAGGGGGGCACCGCACACGGCTAAAATATCGTATATCAAGTGTGTCCATGGGGTGCCCCCTGCCCCCGTATATAAAGGAGCAAGGGAGGAGGAGGCCGGCCCTAGGAGGGGGCGCACCAAGTGTGGAGTCCTACTAGGACTCCCTAGTCCTAGTAGGATTCCACCTCCCATATGGAATAGGAAAAGAGGAAGGGAAAAAGAGAAGGAAGGAAGGGGGCGCCCCCCTTCCCTAGTCCAATTCGGACCAGACCAAGGGTAGGGGTGCGACTACCCTTGAGGCCCTTTTCCTTCTTTCCCGTATAGCCCAATAAGGCCCAATACGTATTCCCGTAACTCTCCGGTACTCCGAAAAATACCCGAATCACTTGGAACCTTTCCGAAGTCCGAATATAGTCGTCCAATATATCAATCTTTACGTCTCGACCATTTCGAGACTCCTCGTCATGTCCGCGACCTCATCCGGGACTCCGAACTCCTTCGGTACATCAACATACATAAACTCATAATAAAACTGGCATCGTAACTTTAAGCGTGCGGACCCTTTGGGTTCGAGAACTATGTAGACATGACCGAGACACCTCTCCGGTCAATAACCAATAGCGGGACCTAGATGCCCATATTGGCTCCCACATATTCTACGAAGATCTTTATCGGTCAGACCGCATAACAACATACGTTGTTCCCTTTGTCATCGGTATGTTACTTGCCCGAGATTCGATCGTCGGTATCTCGATACCTAGTTCAATATCGTTGCCGGCAAGTCTCTTTACTCGTTCCGTAATACATCATCCCGCAACTAACTCATTAGTCACAATGCTTGCAAGGCTTATAGTGATGTGCATTACCGAGTGGGCCCAGAGATACCTCTCCGACAATCGGAGTGACAAATCCTAATCTCGAAATACGCCAACCCAACAAGTACCTTTGGAGACACCTGTAGAGCACCTTTATAGTCACGAAGTTACGTTGTGTCGTTTGGTAGCACACAAAGTGTTCCTCCGGTAAACGGGAGTTGCATAATCTCATAGTCATAGGAACATGTATAAGTCATGAAGAAAGCAATAGGAACATACTAAACGATCGGGTGCTAAGCTAACGTAATGGGTCATATCAATCATGTCATTCTCCTAATGAGGTGATCCCGTTAATCAAATGACAACTCCTGTCTATGGCTAGGAAACATAACCATCTTTGATTAACGAGCTAGTCAAGTAGAGGCATACTAGTGACACTCTGTTTGTCTATGTATTCACACATGTATTATGTTTCCGGTCAATACAATTCTAGCATGAATAATAAACATTTATCATGATATAAGGAAATATATAATACTTTATTATTGCCTCTAGGGCATATTCCCTTCAGATGACCCTTCTTGCGACAAAACCACAATGCGGTTATGCCTCTAAGTCGTGCCTCGACACGTGGGAGATATAGCCGCATCGTGGGCATTACACTTTCACTATATAGGCCAAGCGAGACAACTTATTGTTTATTTGAGCCGTTCAAGTATAATCATGTGGCATTTGCTTATTTCTCATTCATCTCCAACCCCCTTCTCCATCGATCATGTCGCCCTCCAGTCGAGTCCATCCTCCCGCATGCCTCATTTGAACATTCCGCCGAGTATCATTCGCATGTACCCACCCTAGTCCTCTTTCAATCGATCTCCAGACCCCGAGATGAAATCGAGACAGAACGAGTGGGGGCACGTGATACCTAAGGCAGATTCAAAATTTTGAACCGGTGAGCATAGCATCCGCAAATCATATATAAGGGGTATTCAATGTTCATTTCTTTTTTGAGCGTACAATATACTCCCTCCTATCCTTTCTAGTTTACATATAAGTTTTATGTGTAGTCAAAGTATCTCTACTTTGATCAAAAACGTATCAACATGCAACAATGCCCAATCAATATTTTTAGATTCGTACATACTCCTAGATTTGTACTCGAGATGGTTTCCAATTTGTTTTCAACGACGTGAATGTGCTTGTTCTCGCGCATGCTCTTCCTACTAGGATTTCGCCCCGTATAGCCAGTCCAATAGTAACTTTTTTAAGCTCCCTGTCCAATAGTACTAGTGGAGTACTGACAACATCTGTACTAGAGTATGCAGTGCTCATAGTAGTACTCCCTCCTTCCATTCATATAGGGCCTATGTGGAGGAGAGAGATGTGAAAAAGTAAGGGGAGTGAGCTCTCATGCAAGAGCCTAGCTATATACGCATTCCTAGTTAAATACAATAAATATGAAGAAAGAGATAGAGAGGAGATGGAAAAAGTGCTAATACAATAGCCAACCTTATAATTGTTTTGCGGGAAATAGCCAACCTTATAGCCCACACTACTGTATGAGTGCATATAATAGATGTTGGCTATAGATGACATGGCAGTCCCTCATAGCCATCGACTGGCTATATTATTAACCATGCTCTAATGCGTTTTTCAAAACCACATTTGACTATTGACAAGATTAATAGTACATGAGATGTATAATGTGTGAAAATTATATCATTGGAAGCTCCTTTCACATACGAATTTGACCGTATGCTTTGTGTAAGTTGCAAGTCATATATTATTACTCTAACATTGGGTCAAAGTTAGCCTAAAAAATGCATGAGGCCCTGTATAGTAAATGGAAGGAGGGAGTAGTAGTGGAAGTGGATCCTCGGACGTAGATATCCCTGCCTTACCCTCCCTTTCGGTCACATACTGGCGGACCCCATGCTTGCTAGGCCCCGCATGTCAGTTACTCAATGGGTTCGGCCACGTCAGGGGATCCTCATCCGTAGTATACTCCCTCTATTTTTATTTACTTTGCATAAAACGGAGGGAGTGGTAGTATAAATGACACGGGCGGGGGAGGGGGAGGGACGTCGATTTGCTCCCAACTGCGGTCCCACAAGCGAGCGAAAACGCTAGATGAAGCACGTTCCATTCGGTGAGTGACGTGGAGGGTCCAGTGTGCCGGGCTGCAACGCGAACGCGACAAGAGCGATGTACAGTCAAAAACGATTGACCGGTCGTCACCGGAACCACTATTCACAGCAGAACCTTCGCTGCTCGGCCTATGCCAGCCAGTGCCCTAAAACCACACCTAATCTCTAGCCCAATCCCCCACCTTTCAATCCCCTAACCCGCATCAAGCGTCCCCTAGTTCACCGGAAAGCCATGGTGCGCCGCAAGATCACATACTACAAGATGCTGACACCGGAGCGCCGCGCAGAAATCGCGGCGGCGGTCTTTTCCACAGACCTCTGTTCCCAAGATCGCTTTGCGGCGGGCCAATCCCCGAGTTCTCTGGAGCCAAGCTACGAGAAGGAGGAAGCCGATCCAATGTTCATGGCGGAGGTCACGGCGCAAAAGGCCCCCGATGGGTATGAGACGATGGACGTCGACTTTGTCCCGGCATCCGAGTCCCCCATGGTGCAGGCGGACCCGCGGTTCAACCTGGCGATACTAAAGGAGGACCGGGAGGCAGAGGCTCAACTCGACGTGGAGCGCGCGCATGCCGCTGCCATCGAGGCTCTCCTGCAGGGGGAACCGGATGTCGTGGATGTTAACCGGGCGGCGGAGGCTCAACTTGAGGCGGAGCGCGCAGATGCCGCTGCCATCGAGGCCCTCCTGCAGGCGGAACCGGACATCCTGGACTTGAACCGGGCGGCAGAGGCTCAACTCGACACGGATCGCGAGGATGCCACTCTCATCGACGCCCTCCTGTAGGCGGAACTGGACGCCCTGGTCTTGAACTGGGCGGCGGAGGTTCGACTCGACGCGGAGTGCGCGGATGCCGCTGCCATCGAGGCCCTCCTGCAGGCGGAACCGGACGTCCTCGACTTGAACCGGGCTGTGCTCTTGTCCGTGCAGAGCGCCCGCACGCTCCGCATGAATGAGTAGCTGGACGCCGAGGACAACCACGGTGTAGAGACACACGTCGGCAGCTACGGCTGGTTCGCGCCGGCAGCCAAAGACGACGACGCCGTCTCGTTACACGAGCAGTGATAGTTTTTCTTTATGTTGTTGTTATTGTGGATCTTTTGCTGTGTAAAAACATATATTGTTGTGCAAGTCACCTGACTTGCGTCAGTCTACCATTTCAGGTGGTTGGATGAATATCCTACGTCCCCAACCCTTCTTCCTCACCTTTTCTTCTTCCCCAACAGACCACCGCACGGGCCGTACGGATACTCCCCAACATGCGGTTGGATAAACATACTCTATGAACGAAAAGTATGTGTCAGCAGTAGGAAGGCTGAGTTTGGTTTGTTCACATGCGACAGCACGTGTCAGTGAGGGTGCGTTCCCTTGGTTGGGTTTGCAGCGTGCAGGAGCGACTGTGCGAGGGTGCGGTGCGACCGCGGCGTGCAGGAGCGACCGTGTGAGGATGCGGTGCGACCGCAACAGCGCAAGTGTACCTTCTTTTCATTTTGAAAACTTTAGGCAAGCTTGGCAAAAATGTGTGGCGAAGTATGGCAATGCAAGGCCTAGACCCAAACAGGATAAGTACGTACGTACTAAGAGTATGGCAATGCAAGGCCTAGACCCAAACAGGATAAGGCAGGGTTTTCCTTCGCGGGATTAATCGATTCAAATCCTCGTTTCACGTGTCAATTAATGCGTATTTTTTTCTCCAAAGCCCAAAGAGCTAACCATCTCACTCCTCATGGCTTGATTAATGCGGCGCCATGCAAACCAACCTTCTCACTTCCGCATGCATGCAGGGGATATTAATGTCCTTGGTTGCTAGTATGAGGCAAACCCCATCAATTTTGCCTCGATTAGTGTTAGTGGCCTTTTGCAAATTGTTATTTTGATATACTGGCCTTGTGTACAAAAAAATGGAGGTAGTAACTATATTTGACTTCCTTCCCCATTGCGGTGACGTTGACAGTATCTCGAACGTTGTGGTTTGGCGTAGTGCGTTGGACGGAGAACACCATTGAGGGAGATGACGGTAAGTCGTTCGCAAGTGCCGCCTGCAAGCCAAGACAACCGCCTTATTTGCATCCAGGAAGTCCGTTCAACCAAAGGACGCGTCAATGTACTAGTACTACTAGTACACAATAGCGTCGTCCGGCCAGCTTAGTGCGGTGAGATGGTTTCTCGAAGAAGACGATGGAGAAGCGGAGTCAGCGAAGAGTGAAATGATGGTTGCTTCGTACGTGCTTTTGTGATTTGACGCCTCACTACTTTGTGATTTGTGATAGAAGGGACAGGGGAGTAGACTCTGTGCTCTATACTGTACATGTGTCCAAGCACGGGAGAAAGAGGAGAGACGTTGCATTTTTCTATTCCTTCAATCAATCAATCAGGGAGCTTCGGTTCCATCTTTTTGGCTTTGGCAACACCGTACACAATGGTTCCGACGATGCCAAAAGCTATTTTCACATTTGGATACACATTGTGGATGCCCTCAACCGTACCACATGGATTTGCTTACCACAGCCCTAGAATAATGCTTATAATTAGTGGTTTTGCACCCATGCATCATGTCTAAATTCTGAAAGTTGAACTGAGGAAATTTGAAAGCCTCAAAATTTTAATTAAAAGAAGGACAAATAACCCTAGAAAATGCATCCAATGTTTCCAAAATGGTCCTTAATGATGTTTTATAATTTTGAGAAGGGTTTTTATCCAAACCAAAAATATGGAACGTTTTTTGAGGAATTATTTTGGCCATCTGGATTTAAATCAATAAGTATTTGAGTTGGATTTAATTCTTCTATAAAAGAATTGCAAGTCCAACAATTCTGAAAATTTGTGAGTGGCTCTTCATATATTTTATCTAGCCACATAATAATTTCCAAAATCTAAAAAAATAGTTTGGTTTGAAAACCAAATTAAAAGAAACTGTAGAAAAAGGAAAATAGACAAAATTTTATAAAAAGCAGAAACCCACCTAGGCCACCTACCTTACCTCACCTGGCGGCCCAGCCCACCAAGGGCACTCCTATCTTCTTCCCCATGCCAGCGCACCAAGCAGCTCGGTGGCGAGCGCCGGCACGCGCCTGGCCACCTCCTGCTTCCTAGCCGTAGCTGGCGACGGCCCCGAGCGCCACGCACCTCCCCTGGCTCTCTCACTCTCTCTCGCATCCATTCCCCCCTCTTCCTCGCTCTCTCCCACGATGGCCGACGCGGCCATGGAAGCGCCACCGTGAACCACCATGCTCCCCGATCCCCTCTCGACCTCCCGTGTTGCGTGCAAGCCCGCCGCCGTCCGCTACGCCACCTCGACCGAGCCCCGAGTGCTCGAACGCCTCGAATCGGCTGCCTCGACTCCGTCTTCAACCCTCGGCCTCGGAGATCGACGGCAACAACACGTCGCCATCCGACCGTCCCCGGCCTCGCCGTTGCCCCTGCTGGACTCTCTGTGAGCCCCTGTCTCTTTCCCCTCTCTCCCCGCACTCGTCTGCGTTCCCTAACCACCACGGCCATCGAAGCCGAACTCCGACTGCCACCGCAAGCTCCGCTCCGGCGAGCTCAGGCCACCCCAGCTCCTCCCGTTTGCCCCACCAGATGCGCGAGAACCACAGCTAGCCGTAGCCGCAAACCGCGAGTAAAATGGTGCCCTCTAGCGAGTGCACGGTGGACCTCCGCCATTGGCTGTGGCTGTCGGTGGGAAACGACACCTATGGGATAACGAGGATCCCTTCTGTGGTTGCGGGGTGCTGGGTGGTGAGGAGAGCAGGATTAGCAGTCAGTACAAGCATGCGGATCGTTTACCCAGGTTCGGGCCGCAGAGATGCGTAATACCCTAGTCCTGCTTGGATGTGTATATCTATGTTCTTGAGGTTCTCGAACTAGCTACAAGGGGCGTAACTTGTCCAAGAGTCTGAATCCTTCTCCTGGATACCCTGGGTCTCCTTTTATAGGCAAAGGGATCACCACAGTGGCACCAGGAGGTGGCATCGGGGTACTGTGTTTAAGCTTATCGCTAGCTATTACGGGACAAGGCGCATTTAATGCGCCCCTGACGTGTCCTCCCCACTTTACCGCCGCTTCGCTCCGCCTTGACGCGCGCCTGGGCCTGCGAGGTGGTGGCGCTATGTAAGCAGGCAAGCAGCTGAGGTGGCACGGTGGTGGAGCCTTTACGAAGATCTGCATGCCACCACGTAGGCAGGTGCTGAGTTGGCGGAGGAGACTTGTGTCGACACGCAGGTGCCTGCCCGGCTGGTGGGCTGGCAGCTGCATGGGATTGGTGGTGAAAAGCTTGGTGGGTGCGGGCCTGGCTGTGGCCTCGCGGACGCCCTCGGCAAGGGCCCTTCCGGAGCCCCGGCAAGGGTCTTGCCGTGGCATTGCGATTGTCCCCGGAAAGGATCTCGCCGGGGGTCTTGTGGGCTTCTTCGGCAAGGATCTCGCCGAGGCTCGCCGTCTTCCACTCTTTTGATTAAGAGTGTTGTTCTTGTCTTCACAAAGATCTGCATGCCACCACAGGGTCGCCTCCCGAGCCTTGGTCCCAACGCGGCTGGCGGTGCTGGAGGGTCTGGGGCTCAAGGGTGGCGCGCCTTGCTGCCGTCGGGTAAACTGCCCTGACAAGGCCCTTGCCGGGGCCGTGGAGGCCGCCCCGGCAAGAATCTTGACGGGGGAAACCGCTTCGCCCTCTTGCTCTTTGGTTTTGCTGGTCTTGGCGTTACCTCGGTTGTCTTGTGCCTTCGGCTTCTCTCCGGCATCCCTCCGCTGCCCTGCCTGGTGTGGCCGCGGCGCAAGGCTCTGACTGCCCGTGCACAAGTAAAGGGGTCCAAAGGAGAGCCCCTACTTTTGTACACCGACAAGAGCCCCCGGGCCTGGGCCACACATAAACGCTGCATGTTGTTGGGCTAGGCCCAAAACGGTGCGCGGGCAGGTGGGGCGGATTCCACCGCTCTAACTGTTTCGTCCGCTGCGCTCCTCACGACCCGTGCACGACGTGGAGGGTCGTGCATGACGTGGGGGTCATGCGTGGGGCGATTCCCGCATGCATGCGTCACATCGTGGCACAGGGGCGGCTCGCGCCTTCCCCGTGGAGGGGGAGGGGCACAAAGGCGCGACCAATTTACTGAGTGGGCCTGGTTGCGGTCTTCACGGCGTCCACACCCCATGATCACGGGGCCGGGAAGGGTCGCTTCACCCGTCCCCTCGATTCTGCACGTTCACCACGCGTCCTCCATGCGCTTGGGGTGTCAAGCGGTGGAGGCGGGAAATCGGGCCGTTGCTGGTTGGGGTACTGGGTCGGTCCCGATTCCCCATGCCCTTGGTGGCTTGGATTGGCCAAGCGGGGCAGCCGAGCTATGACCCCGCCCCTTTATAAGGGGAGGGAGGGGGGTGGCATCCCGCACTCTTCTATCTTCTATCTTTTCCTGCTTCCGCTTCTTCCTCTCATCCGCCATGCAGAAGGGGAACCCCGGTCCTTCGACGGTGGCGGCGAGGGTTGCCGCTCGACAGCGCATCCCTCTTCCCCAAGAGCCCGTGGTGGTGGAGCCAGCCGCGAGGGGAAGTGGGAGGGGACGAGGCCGTGGTAGTCGTGGTACTCGGGGAAGAGGCGGACGGGGCGGTGCACCGGCCTCACCCCCACCAGCGATGCCCCTCCCGATGGAGGGCCACATCGGAGACCAGCCCTGCGAATTCTTCATCAGGCTGCGCACACCGCCGCGCCGTCGTGTTCGCCTTCCGACCCCATTTGCGCGGGAGATGGACCTGGACCCGCCGCAGGCGTTGCGGCTGCACATGAGGGGTGGTGGGAATAGTGGTACATGGGCCGATGTCGAGTTCCCCGCCCCTCCTGTCATGTATCTTCGCCGAGGGTGGAAGACTTTTGCTCGTATCAACAGCCTGACGGAGGGGCTCACTCTTCATTTCAAATTAATGGAGAGCGGCCTCCTCTCCGTCAAGGCCTTTGGGCACTTCGGGACTCGCGTAAGGTGCTGCGTGGAGAGCTCCTCCGATGGCGAAGACTCCTCCTTGAGCGAGAGTGACGAGGAGGACAGCGGGGCAGATGACGGGGACGAGTCCGACTAGGCGTCGGACGCCCCGTGCCTGGGCGGATGCGGCAGCAGCAGCATCTGCACTTGGCCGCTACTCCGGCGGAGTTTGCCGGGGGAGGGGCCAGCTCCTTGAACTTCTCGGGGCCGTCACCTTGGGCGGCTGGCGTTGGGAGGCTGCGGAAGAGGAAGAGGGCGGGCGGCAAGGCCGTCAAGTCGGAGTACGCGGGCACCGACGCCTTCATCGCGTATTGACGGCTTGCCGCCTCGTCTTCCAGCTCTTCCTCCGACGCCGTCATCACCAGCCAGCCTTTGGACGGCCACCGAGACGTTCTCTTGGTGCTTTCTGCTGCTCGCAGCTCGCCTAGGCGCTCCATTTGCCCCTTTTCGCTTCCTTGACCTGCCTCCTGAGGAGAGGGACAAGAAAGGGATTGCGGGCATCTTATCTCTTTTTAGTCTGTAAGCCTTCGGGCCTTCGTTAAATTTAGAACTTGTAATCCCCTTGCTTATGTTTTTCACTCCGTATGAACTGTACCTATACGGGATGTTTTTAATGAAAAAGGGATGTTTTCCAGGTTTTTCGTTCATGGGTAAAACCCGCAACAAGGAGCGAATCCTTGTTATTATTTAAGATAAACGTTTTTCGCCCGGCAACAGGCCTTGCCGTCCCCCCACTCTGCTCGACCATTCTCGCGCCCTTGGCGGAGGCAGGGATGAAGCGGGTTTAGGCTCCTCGTTCCATTTCCTTGCTGCCGCGACTTCAACCAAATCCGGACCCAGGACATAACCCTTGGGTATAGAAAAAGGGGAGCATGGTAGCCTAGAAATAAAACGAGGTTTCACATATCCCAGTTCCATACCGAAATGGATGATAGAGGATAAAAAGACTTATCTTGATCTGCATCTCCCCGACAACCTTGGCTTGCCGCGGTTGGATCCTTGTACTTGCAGCCCCCTGCAACCTTGGTTTCCCGGGGTCGGGACGCTGGTCCATTCTCTTTCTTCCAAAAATAGCTCAGCAGAAGTGCTCATGTGCCCTGCGAACTAAAGGGGACAGAAAAGAACAGAGAGACGCGCACTCGACATCTAAGCTAGGGGTTAGCCGCCGCTTAGCACTATCAACCCTAACCAAGGAAGAGACTTGACCTAGCATGCATGCTAAAACTTAGGGCGCCAGCGCTTCGTTGATTTATGCTCAGGGTCTGCGCCTGGCTTTGTACAGTGGGTTACATGCCTTGCCGGCAAGGCTTGTACAAAAGGTGGATTGCCGGGAGGCCCGGCAACCGCGCCTTATGGGTAAAACTTGCGAAGATGCTCGATGTTCCAGGAGTTGCTCACTGGAATCTCATCTTCGGTCTCCAGGCGGACTGTGCCGGGTCTGGTGACTCGTGTTACCCGATAAGGGCCTTCCCACTTCGGCGTCAACTTGTTCGAATTCTTGGCCGACTGAACATGCTGAAGAACAAGGTCGCCTTCCTCAAAGCTCCGGGCATGAACCTTGCGGCTATGGTAGCGGCGCAAGGCTTGCTGGTAGCGTGCTGCTCTCACAGCCGCCCGGAGACGATCTTCCTCAAGGAACGTGGCGTCATCTTGCCACAATCGCTCTTGCTCAAGCTCATCATAAGCGAGCACTCGAGGTGATCCGTATATGAGTTCCATGGGGAGAACTGCTTCTGCCCCTTAGACCAGGGCAAAGGGTGTCTGGCCGGTGGCTCGACTTGGCGTCGTTCTGATCGACCAAAGAACCGCCGGCAACTCGTCAATCCAGCGCCTTCCACACTTGCGCAGCCTGTCAAAAGTCTTCATTCTTATGCCTCGCAGAACTTCAGCATTTGCTCTCTCTGCTTGGCCATTGCTCCGTGGGTGTGCCACGGAAGCAAAACAGACCTTGCTGCCGAGATCCTCAATGTACTGCATGAAGGCCTGGCTTGTGAACTGTGTGCCGTTATCAGTGATGATCCTGTTGGGCACACCAAAACGGCAAACTAGCCCCTTGAAGAACTTGATGGCTGACTACGCTGTCACCTTCCTCACTGCTTCCACCTCTGGCCACTTTGTGAACTTGTTAATTGCAATGTACAAGTACTCAAAGCCCCCGACGGCACGAGGGAAAGGGCCCAATATGTCGAGCCCCCAGACCGAGATGGGCCAAGAGAGAGGGATGGTTTGAAGGGCTTGACTTGGTTGATGAAGCTTCTTCGAATGGAACTGGCATGCTTCACACTTGGTTACTAGTGCTGTCGCATCCTGGAGGGCAGTGGGCCAGAAGAAACCTTGCCGGAAAGCCTTGCCGGCAAGGGCCCTCGACCCTATGTGGGAGCCACATATGCCTCCATGTATCTCTGCCAACAGCTCTAGTCCTTCCTCCCGGGAGATGCACTTCAATTTCACCCCATTCGGTCTTTTTCTGTACAAGACGTTGTCAACGAATTGGTACAGAGCAGACCAGCGGGCTACTCTCTCTGCCTCTTCCTGCTCCTCAGGAAGCTCTCCTATTTGGAGGAATCGGATGGTGTGCTGCGCCCATGCCGGAGCGTGTGGCTCAACAGCAAGGACCAAAGGCATCTCTTCTGCCACGGGAGCGGCTGTCTCTATGGCCATGGCCTGAGGCCCTGTCGGAGTCGGTTGCCCCGTGGCAGGATCGGAATCCACGGCAACATCTTTGCCAGTGGCTCCAGGGAGCTCGGCGGGGAAGTACTTGCCGGGGCCTAGCTTCCTCCGCTTGTTCTACCCGGTTGATGGTTCGACGGATGGTTGAGTTAACTGAAGCACAAAAGTACCTGGTTCCACGGGTAGCTTGAGGGCAGCACGCTTTGACAGGTAGTCGGCGATGTCGTTCTTCGTCCGAGGGACATGCTCTGCTTGTATACTATAAATGCGCTCTTCTAGTTTCCTCACTTCATCCACGTAAGCTTCCATCAACAGGCTCTGATAATCTTTGTTGATCTGCCTGATGACGAGCTACGAATCACCCCTGACGATGAGCTTTTTGACTCCGAGGTCTGCTGCGATCCTGAGACCGGCAAGCAAGCCCTCGTACTCGGCGATGTTGTTAGTTGACATCTCCCGGGGAAAGTGCATTTGGATGACATACTTGAGGTTCTCTCCGGTCGGACGACAAGCAGCACGCCAGCACCGGCGCCTTGCAGCGAAAAGGCCCCATCAAAGTACATGATCTAGTTGCGGCTCGTTTCCTTGCCGGGGAGAGTGGTCTCCTGTACCACTTCGTCGGGCGTCGAGGTCCATTCTGCAACAAACTCCATCAAGACTCTGCTCTGAATCATTGAGGTGCTTTCTAACTTCAAACCGAAACTCGACAGCTCCATGGCCCATTCCACGATCCTCCCCGTTGCATCTGGGTTATGCAATATCCGTTGCAACGGGAGGCGGGTGACCACGGTGATTTCGTGCGCTTGGAAGTAATGACGCTGCTTCCTCGAGGCCATAAGGAGCACTACAAAAAAAATACACTTCCGTGATGATACATGTTTGTCACAGTAGGTCGCGTTTTCTTTCATGCATGTACATCCATGACGATTTTATGACAGAATCAAGATAGTCATACCTGTGCTGTCGTAGAAGTGTTCCATGACATTACCAAAATTATCATCACGGAAGTGTCCACTTCCATGACGATAAATTGCGCGTCACAGAAGTGCTTTCGTCAAGGGTGACCGACACGTGGCCTCCACCATAACGGAACGCCGTTAAGCTATCGGGTCGGATTTTGGATCCGGTAACCCGTTAACAGCCACGACCAATGCCGATTTTCCACGTGTAAAAATCTCATTGGCTGACGGATCCACGCGTCAGCTCCGCGTTGGCATAGGTGTCACTCATCCAACGGTCGAGATGGGCGTATGATTTGTTGACACGTGGACCGGCCCAAAAGTGGCCCACAAAGTTTAAATTGGCCGGCCCAACCGAAGGCCCTTAAGATTTAGCGGACCATAATGGGCCGGCCCAGCTAAAGGACCACAAAATTTAGCGGGCCATAATAGGCCGGCCCAGCTAAAGGCCCCCACGATTTTGCAGACCATAATGGGCCGGCCCAGCTAAAGGCCCACAAGATTTTGCGGACCACAATGGGCCGGCCCAGCTAAAGGCCCACAAGATTCTGCAGACCATAATGGGTCGGCCCAGTTAAAGGCCCAACATTCTCTGTCAAATCGGCCCGTCAACGGCCTGTCCTAAACTTGTCATCAACGCGGCCCATGGTCACTTCTGGCCCGTTAACAGTCCGCTAAGAAATTGGGCCGAATTACGACACGGTGTATTTCCGGCCTGTTAAAGGTCCGGCTTCATTTGGGCCCATTTACAGGCCATCAAAACTTTTGGCCCATAAACGACCGTGAAGGATTTGGGTCATATTCGGCATGTCTGACATTCGGCCTGTTAGAGGCCCACTATAGATTTGGGCCACTTTCAGCCTGTTAACGCCGGACGTAAACCATGGGCCATATGTGGCCCAACGTCATATCGGGCCCATTAACGGCCGATATAAAGATGACGATAATCTAGCCCGACTAAAGTTCCGGCCTGTTAAAGGCCCGGTTATAAGGTCGACGCATTTACGGCCCGTCCGAATTTCGGCCTGTCAAAGATCCGCATCGCAAATGGGCCACCATTTCGGCCTCCTAAGTCCAGTGGGTTATTTGGCACAATCAGGGCCCAATCTCACTTTCGCTCTATTAAAGGCCCATGTTTTTTATGGGATCGAGATATTTACACCTGTAAACGGCCTATTTTTACTGAGGGCCCAAATTATGTTTAGGTCTGTTAAAGGCCCACTATGGGCACAGGCCTACCAGAAAAATATGAAATCTTATGCTGATTTGGGCCCAGATATTTTTAGTGGGCTACATGCCAATTTCGGCCCGTAATCGTTTTTAGCCCAATTGGAATGGGCCCGACAAATGTTGGCATGTTGGGCTCCTGCGAAGCTTTCGGCCGAATACATTACTAAGATAAACCTACACTATACAAAAATAGTGTCGTAATTACTGCAGCCTGTGGCAGCATCATAAATGTTGTATCACAACAAAATAAATTCCAACCATACAACAAAAGGCCTGTTGGCATAAAGTTTACAGTCCTTCCAGATAAAAGCACCATCAGATGTATAGAAGCACAGATCATTTGACCTGAGTGCTAATGTTTCAGGCTGTAGAATCTAATGGAGCAGCACGATCTCCACCTTTTTTTCCGCCATTGCTCTTGAACAACGAAGCGAATGTCTGATAGTCTGGTTTCAAAACCATTCATATCTTGACGACATTTCTCAACCACTATTCTTGTTTCCGAAACAACGTCCATTAGGGATTGGACTTGTGTATGGAGCACAGATATATCACTGTGTCTAGCAGGAAGATTTTGTTCAGTAGGCGATTTGGACGAGGTTACCTTGACAACCAACCCAGAATTACGCAGGAAGGTGCTTTTTGCACTATTAGTGGAGAGATACTGACGCACTGCAGCAAGAGGTGACATTGTGCCTGTAGAAGCCTCTTCACCTTCAGGTGGTTGTGGCTGTTCAATCATTTGTTCCATAGCTTCCTGAAAGTTTGAACTTGTAGATTAGTGTACCAGATAAGTTACTAATGAGACAAAAAAAACAAAGTAGGTTAAACGTTTATACATAACTTATTTTGGTGAACTACTGTAATACATTAGCATGTATTATAGTGCCAACTACATAATAAAATCACTTTTGGAACATATGTCCATGTAGCATGCCTATTGTATTGTCTATTTCCTCACATTCGTTGATATCTAAGGATAAAGAGACATGGTTTAAAGTAGGATGAACATAGTATGACATCATTCATATCATGGGCAAACAGATATAAAACATACATGCAATTTTATCATTGTGTGCGCACGTGAACATAACAACTAGATTACAGATCAAGACCAAAAGAATATCCTTCATCTCTTTTAAACCATGTAAGGTGAAATGATACGTTAAGACAACTGTGTATAAAAGTGAACAGAGTAACTGACATTGGCTGCAAACCAAGTAGTTAAATGAACACATCACAGTACCAATCAGTTCAAGGCAGGAGGAGTAAGGACTTACAACAGCGGCTTGAACTGGTGTGCTCATGCCCTTCGTCTTGCTGGTGTGGCAATCCTTGAAGATTTGCACTGCATTCGGTTCAGGTTCTTTTTGGTCCGCACGTGCTTTCCTCTGTATTTGGAACAAGTCAATATAGATACGATAATATGGCACAAAAAAGAGAAGGAAGTAGCAGCTATTTACAAGAGCCTCGCAGTGTGCAATATAGCTACGAGATCTTGTTGTCTATTGGAATTTCACTTTAGAACGGTTGGTTTTGTTCTTCAAACAGTTAGCCTAGAAGAAGATACACTTGTAAGGCACATACATAAATACAAGTTCAATATGTGGTCTGATCAAATACATATAGCCTACCAAATACTTTGGATCAGACCAGTGTTTAACAAGGGCTGTCCAGTCTTCATCTGTAATATATTCCACTGGAGATGTTTGGGCGATTTCATTGTTAGCCTTGCCTTCAAAGTGAGATTTTCTAAGGTGGTACCGATACTGTCACAGAGCAGACTGAAAAACATGAGTGCATGCTTGTTTAGTTGCATCATCTTTCGGATCCAACTTGAACCTCATCTGTTGAAAAAAGAATGTGAGTCTTATTAGGAGGAAGCTAGAAAGTATGGGACAGAGCAAGACAATATTACTAATTGCGACGAATAACATTACTTACGGATAAATGGTCAAGGAAGGTGTTAAACTGGGTATTGTCTTTCTCATTCCTGTACTGGATCCACGTTGGGAGCATACGTGCATGACACCTAACGACAATGGCTGCCTCTGATACTAACTTGGCTGACTCTGTAGCATCATGTGGCCTTTTTAAACCTGCCTCAAAATGGATCTCCATTCTTCCTCCTTTAGATTTTGTTAATCTGTCAAGCATTATCCCTGATGTCTGTTTCCGCTTGTGCCGTGGTGCTAGTTAAACAACGAATATGGAAAGTGTTAGTGTACATCAAACTGCGAGAGTACATATAAAGGAACATGCAACTGCAACTTGACTCGGTCAGGTACCGTATTGGTGTTGATGCTCATGAGGTTCATCTAATCTTGCCGAGTCCTGTTGTGTCAGCAGTGCTTCAGAAGTAGTGTCAGGTGTGAAGGCAGCTTGGGAACTGGCCAGTTCCGGAGCAAAGGAATGAGTAACTGGTTGAGATGCTGGTACAGTTGAAGCGGATGCTACAGCTGGTGGAGCAGGTGATACTGTGTTTGTAGATTTAGCCGGTGGACTTGGACCTTCTACTGCACTATAAGTACCAGTAGAATCTCGACGGCAGAACCTTTTCCATTTCACCCGACGAGTAACAGCACTCCCTACTATATTATTTTCCTTGCTCTTTTTTGACTTTGCTATGTCAAGCTGTACCCACAACACAAAAGAATAAAATCACTCTTCAGAACTCATTGATGCATGATACAGACAAGCAATACTTTGATGTAAGACAACCATATGAGGATGGAATATGTAAGAAAAACAGGACGACATGACATATTCACAGCTACGATGTGCAAACTAAGCAGAAGGATTTTCAAGAAACTAGATGTAATGCAAGCTAGACACCATATGAAAGATGCAACCAATATTACTCTACCAAGTTAAAAGTGTCTTGTCATAAGTGGCAATTCGAAAAATTAGAAGCAGTACAACATAGAAATCAATGCAAGATGCAACCACTATCAAACTGCCATGTTAAAAGCGTCCAATCATGAGTGACTGATGCGGGATACACAACTGCAGTACTTTGATGTAAGAACATGGTATGATAGATAGATGCAGTGTAATCTAGACACAGAAAGCCATGTCATATGCACATGTATAACGTATAAACTCAGCAGGTGCAATTTAATCAAAATAGAAGAAATACAGGCTAGACAACATATGTAACATGAAACCAATTATCACACTGTCAACTTAGAGCAAGCACCTACGATGGTGGAGTACGGGAGAAAACTCATCATGTAGACATGGGACTTCAACTTCATTAGCAGTAGAGTGGCAAATCTAGAGAGTCTCTGTTTGCGTCGGTGCGGAGGACCACCAACATCGCCTAACTTACTCTTTTCCTTCCTATTTTCTGATATTGCCTTATGAAGTCAAAACCACAAGAAGATGAATAAAATTAGCTCTGCATAACTGGTTGATGCATGATACAGACGAACACTACTTTGATGTAAGGCAAGCGCAGGATAGGAGGATGGAATATATACAAAAAGACAGCATTTCATATTCACACGTACGATAGGAGGATGGAATATGTTTGAAAAACAGTAAGCGGAAGGCATTTCAACAAAATTAGAAGAAATGAAAGCTAGGCACCATATGAACATGCAACCAATATCAGTCTATCAGGTAAAAATTGTCTCGTCGTAAGTGCCATTTCAAGAAATTAGAAGCAGTACAAGCTAGAAGACAATGCAAGATGCAACCTACATCACAGTCCCAAGTTAAATGTGTCTTATGGGTAAGTGATCGTTGCAGGTATAAGTTGTAAGCTACGCAGATGCAATTCAACATAATCAGAAGCAATACAAACTAGACATCATACGGAAAACGCAACCACATATAGCAGTTCCAAGTAAGAGCAAGCACCTGTGATGGTGGAGTAGGGGAGATGTGCTCATCATGTACACGTATGTTCTAGAAACAGGAACACGTGTCATATTCACAGGCATTATGTGTAAAGTAAGTAGATGCAATTCAAGTTAGAAGCAATACAAGCTAGACATCATACGCAACATGCAACCACATATAATAGTGTCAATTTAGAGCAAGCACCTGTGATGGTGGAGTAGGGGAGATGTGCTCATCATCTAAACAGCTACGTTGACTGTCCAGCCTTGTGTTGTCTTGCGAATCTTGTTGGTAGGATGGCGGAGTAGAATCTGTAGAGAACCTCCGTTTCAGTTGCTCGGAAGGACCACCATCATCCAATGCCTTGCCAATTTCCTTCAGCTTCATTGATTTTGCATTGTGAGGTCATACCGACAAGAAAAAGGAATAGCATTCGCTCTTCAGAACTCATTCATGCATGATACTGACGAACACTACTCTGATGAAAGGCAAAGTCATGATACGAGGATGGAATATGTACGAAAAAATGGACGGCTTGACATATTCACACCTATGATGTGGTAACTAAGCAGAAGGCACTTCAACAAATTAGGAACACTGCAAGACACCATATGGAAGGTGCAATCAATATCACTCTGCCAAGTTAAAACTGTCTTGTCATAGGTGGCGTTCATCAAACTAGAAGCAATACATGCTAGAAATCATATTCAAGACGCAAACCAATATCACACTGCCAACTTAAAGGTGTCCCATCATAAGTGAGTGATGCAGGATACACAAGAAGAGTAGTTTCATGTAAGAACATGGTGTGATAGACAGATATAGCATGTACCAAAAACAGGAAAGCATGTCATATTCACATGTATCATGTGTAAGCTAAGCAGATGCAGTTTACACTAATTAGGAGCAATACGAGCTAGACACCATATGTGACATGCAACCAGATATCACACTGCCAAGTTAGAGCAAGCACCTTGGATGGTGGAGTACGGGAGCGGAGACTTGGACCTTGTAATGCACTATCAGTACAAGGAGAATTGGTACAGATGCTCCGTTTACGTTGCTGTAGAGGACCACCATCATCGCCTTCCTTACTCTTTTCCTTCCTCTTTCTTGATTTTGCCTTGTCAAGTCAAACCCACAACAAAAAGGAATAAAATTTGCTCTTCAGAACTCATTGATGCATGATACTGACGAACACTACTTTCATGTAAGGCAGCCGCATGATAGGAGGATGGAATATGTATGAAAAACAGGACGGCGCGACATATTGACATGTATGATGTATAAAGTGTAAACTAAGCACAAGGCATGTCATATTCACAGGTATAATGTGTTAACTAAGCAGATGCAATTTACCCTAATTAGAAGCATTACAAGGTAGACACCATATGCAACATGCAACCACATATCACACTGCCAAGTAAGAGCAAGCACCTGCGATGGTGGTGTGGGGGAATTGCGGTGATCAACTAGAGAGCTACGTTGACTATCTTCATTTAGCCTTGGTGTTTCTTGAGAATCATGTGCGGAGGATGACACTGCACTCTTTAATCGAGTAGGGCGTCTCACAGTAACCCACTCGGGTGACTGTCTCATCATAAGTGATTGACAATGGATACAAAAGAGCATTAGTTTGATGTACGAACATGGTTAATAGACATATGTAGTATGTATCAAAAACAGGAAGGCATGTCATTATCAAAGGTATAATGTGTAAAGTAAGCAGATGCAATTTAACCAAATTGGAAGCAATACAAGCTAGACACCATATGCAACATGCAACCACATTTGACAGCGCGAAGTTAAATTAAGCACCTGGGATGGTTGTGTGTGGCAATTGAGATCATCAACTGCAGAGCTACGTTTACTGTCTCCAACTACTGACACTGCACCCATTAGAGCGCTGAAACGCTTAGTGCTTATCTTCGAATTACATTGGAGCGACTTCTGTCTTTTCTTTTCTGCATTCATCAACACTGCGTCAGAGTCTGAAATACCCATGCATAAAAAAACAATAATGTGAGTATGGGTGAAGTGTGTGCACAATTAGTACAGTGTAAAGGTAGCAGATAGCAGGTTGGTGAGAAATAAATGACGGGAGACATATGATAGCTCTACAACATGCATGGCACACTAAATTACTACAGGATTCTATGAAAATAACAGTCGACTGAAAGCAAATAGGTCAGTCCATTTTTTCTGCACCATCCGATCTACAAAGAATGGGCAGATCGCCTTCATCTACCTCCAGCCAGTCAGGGTTGACGATCTTCCTCAAAACGCCAGCGACCATCGGCCCAGTATTCCTCCCCTGCCTGCGCCCTCCCCTCGACCTCACCGCACCGCCGTGCTTGGCACCGCCCCCCCGGCCATCCATTCAAGCCCCGCCGACCTCCAGATCGGCCGCAAGCAGCTCCTGCGCCCCACACCCCTACGATAGACACCGATGCGCCGCTTCCCCGGGGAACAGGCGGACTAGGTGCTCCGCGTGCCTAAGCGGGTGCTGCTTCTTTTAATTGCGGTTCGACTAACCCTGAATTGAAATCCAGGTGGGCTACTGACCTCTAGCAAAGGTGAAATAGTAAAAGGGAGGAAACCTTGTGCATTTAGTATCATGAAGAAGATGCAGTAAGAAGCGCTCAACTAGTTTCTTTCGTCGGATGAATACGGTGTGAGCGGAGACGTAAGATTTGCACGAATAGGGGAAGAGGAGTACCTCTTTCTGCTGGCAGTGTTGTGTCCTCCTTCTGTTTTTCTGACGATCTTCTTGTTGTTCGCCGGAAACCAGAAGTTGTGGAGGACGGTGCAGCCTTGGACGAACCCATGGACAAGTTGTTGAGTGTGGTGCGGTGGCCGTCTGTCGGCGGCGGGGAAGCAGATCCGAGGGGGCGAACGACGGCGTAGCCGGAACAGCTCCGGTGCGGTGGACGGTTGCGACAGTGGAGCCGCAGCAGTGAGCCGTAGGATGGGGTGGTCGGGGTGGTTCTGGTACGGCGCATGTCAGCGTCGGCGTCGTGGAGGCAGCTTTGCCTCGGCTTGTGCTGCTAAGTCCTTGAGGGCGTTGCGGTTGTGGTTGCGTTGGACGACGACGTCGGGGTATCGGCTCTAGCGTGATGGAGGAGGGCGGCGGTGGATTGGCCGCTATGGGGTGGAGGACGGGGGAGGCTGGGGTTTCGCGGCTGGTGGAGAGGGTGTTTTCGCGCCCACGGAGTATGAATGGGGAAACGGAGGGAGGCGGGGAACTAAGGGGGAACAATGTTTCGGTTTGAGGGGCGCTTGTTTGAAATTTGGGGAAAGTTACAAACTTTGCCCCCATCTAAACTTTCGGACATATTGCGGGTTGGGGGTAGGACAGTCATGTCAGGTGTCCAAAATGTGGGTGGGATAGATTTCGGCCGAGCGCATGGGTGTTTAGGTGCCCACGGCGTATGAATGCTTCTCAGAGGCGGTGGAGACTGGCGTCTTGGTGAAGTTACAAACCTACCCCAGTTGAGACCTTTGGACATCGGGCCAATAGGCTACACGGGCCAGAGTCAGGACAGTAATTTCCTACCACCAAAACATTAGTCTCGCGCGGTTTCGGGTGACCAGAGGCCTATTTGGCGCTTCGTTCAATATTTGGGAGCAGAAGCATTAACGTTTTCGGTTCTCTTGAATTGAACTTTCAGGATTTGTCAAATTTCACAAATCTTTACTCTTGAAAATCCTAAAGGTGCGATTATTTTGGAATGGAGGGGGTACATTTGAATATACATTGTACACGAGTATATATTAAAAAATATGCAACTTACCTCAGTTCATGTATGGTTCCAGATATAATCTCCTTGGTTGCAAAAAAAGTTAGATATGCGTATGAATATATATAGCATGTTCAAAGTCACAACAAAGATTGATGCCCCCTTTTACATCTGATTTACAAATGCCATTATCTCGGGTTCAAATAGATGAATGTACTTCCTATGAATTCGAATCTTCGAAACCCCCTTTATGTTGAATTCGACATGTATTCTATTTCGTAGCTAGCAATTTGGAATGTATCCATGCAAGTGACAAATGTGTAAAGTACTTCACACTAACAACATGGAGTGCACTAATTAATGTTTATATATGAATCGCAAAAGCATCCATTGCCTGTATTTCAAACCGCTCTCACTCTATGGATCGATATTATGAAATAAACACATGCACATGCTAGAATTCAATAGAGTATGGGTGTTTGATAGACCGATTTTCGTCCATACGCAATTTTCAAAATTCATGATCTCATCCAAAAATAATAATGCCATTTATCTTTTTAATTTAATGCGTAGAACCGCCTTTTACACGTAGATGCACTATGCCTCGCCCCGTTCTCACAAACACGTTATATATCTCTCTATCTAACGCATAAGTGCACACACTTTATATGCGTCGGCATTTCTCTTTCACACATGCTCACAATCTCTCTCAGGGTGTCGGGGTGTCTCACACACATGCTCTCTCTGTTTCTCTCTCTCTCTTTCTGACTACTATGTACCACTCTGTTCACTAATCTCAGTTGTAAAACACTATTTCTCTCACATGCATATATACACATGCACGGTCTCTACTAGCCCTCTATACGCACATATATGTGCCTACATGTCTCCCGCACGCACATTATCTTTAGGCCTCTCTCGCACACATTGCCCCCCCGACACACCTCTCTCTTAGTAGTTGGCAGATATGATTTCATCATATCATTCGGTAGGATATCCCTGGCTGTTAGGCTGGATGGTAATACGAGGCAAAGTTTTACCCTAGTTCGGATCGGACCCTTGAAGTTGAAGAAAGAGCCTACTCCTGGTACTGTATATTAGTGATAGGGGTGTGTACAAAGTACACGTGAATACCAGACATTGTGCGCGTGTGTATACTATCTACGAACTAGTCCCCCAAGCTTGTATAACATACTAAGGGCCTAGGGTTACAAATCATATATAGTCGGCTTATCACCGGTGGGGATAGAGTCCTCCACGACTCTGGTAGCTTCGTGTTGTACGCCGAGTCCTCCACATGGGTCTTCGTATAACACGTCTCGGTCCAACCTATATGTGGCACAGGATGGAACCGACCCATGAGTCTTCATGTTGACCCACCACAACTAGAAATGATGTGCCCACCACACCACACATGCAATCGGCCACTAAGAAAATAATCATATACAATAGTACAACGGTATCTAGCTCATGATACGTCTCCATATTTTGTTGATGACACTGACGGACTTTGCATTTGATGCGTGCTCTGTATTTTGTTGATGACACTTACAGTCATTGTATTTGAAGCGAAAGCACGATATGGTCACTGGACTTCAGAATAAGCTCATCACGGTCACCACATACATTTTGTCGTGCTAACCAACATGTGGTTGGATGGTTAGGAGGACAGTGGTTTCTTGAGCCCACCAAGGTTAAAGTCCCGGTGCTCACATTTATCTTGTGTTAATTTTAGTATTTTCCGGTGATGTACGTTCAGTGGGAGGAGACGTTCCACTCGACTACGAGGCACCTATGGTGACTTCGTAAAATCTCAAGATCATATATGCTGGCCCACTCTCTCGAAGGTGCTCATAGGGGTAGGGTTCGCGTGTGTGCGCTTATAGCGGTGAGTGCTTGCGCGTATATATGAGCCCTTGCGTCTGTACCGTGTTAAACCAATACATGTCATGATTATACGGTCACTGGCTCACCCGTACAACTCCGTATTTTGTTGATGACACAATCAATTGACCAGTCAAACGTTCCACGCGGCGCAACTAGTGTTGCACCATCGGGGTGCGTAACCGTGGGGCCCACCTGTCAGCCCGTACATGAAAGAAAGAAATAGTAGTTTGAGTCTGTACTGTGTTAATAAAATAGGAGTACATTTTAGGGTGATCATACAGTCCCTGGCTCACCATACAGCTCCATAATTTGTTGATAACACGATCAATTGACCAGTCAAACGGTCCACATTCAGCAGCGCACATTACCATAGGGCCCACCCGTCAGCGCGTATATGAAGGACAGAAATGGTAATAAATTAGTGGTCGGTGGGTATTCGAAGTCGTGAGATCTCTGGTTGGCAGTCACCGGCGGTTGGGGGGCGTTCATTGGGCGGTGGGGTGGGGATCCCCAAAGAAAAAGCTCGGTGGGGGGGGGGGCTGGAGGGATAGCCGGTGCGGTGGCGGACCGGTGGTGGGGAGTGGTTTCGGGGAGGGTCGGCCGGCCGCGGGTGGCGGGGGCTGGCGGTTCGGCCGGTGGTGGCTGGCGGCTCAGGGGGTGGAGTTTGATGATAAACTTGAGGCCCTTGATTTTGTATCCAACGGCTGGAAAATCTAATGACCAGAGATGAAAAAGTCAGTCGACTGACGTGTAGCCTCACACCGCACGTACACATGCACGCACGCATGTAGGCGTGCAACACTGACACGTACACATAATGTACAGATGCACGCATGCTGGCGTGCAACACTGACACGTACACATGCACTCACGAACACACGCACGTACGCACCCATGCATGCAACACTGAAACGTACCCTTGCATGCACGCAACACTCGCACGCCTGCATGCACATAGCACATGACGCAAGACACACGCTCAACCTATACGTGCATGCACCCTTTGTTAAGGACATGGATTGTTACGGGTATTAATCAATCTTATCTATGATAAGCAGAACATTGATGTTTGCAGCGGTCTTTATGAATCACAACGTATCGAATGGGCTATCAACATAGTAGGCTTATCTACATGAAAAAGATGACGTCACACTCAATGAACAATCATCGGTTTATGAAATGCCCGCTTTTGACCGCCCTGGCCCACCAAAGGTTCCTCTGCTGTGCGCTGCCTGCGTTGGGTCACGGACATGCAGGCCATGCACCCAAAGAGCCCACACGTCAGTGGAAGAATGGCGTGGTGTCCTAGGTCAGAGTCGAGGGCGCCACTCGCGGCACGCCCGGCTGAACACGCCTTCGTGCCGCATTCAAACGCCTCCATGAAACCCGCCCGTGTGGAAGCCGAGAAACCCACTTTGGACACACGTCTGTTCATGACCGGGCCGGCGTTAAACGCAACGCCGGCCGAGCTCCTCCCGTCCGCCGTCTATTTAATCTCCTATTTAAACGAGGCCAAACGCCGGCCAAGAATCGCACACGGCCGCCGCTCCCCTATCTCCTCCACCATTTTGTCCACTCTTACAATGGCTTACGAAGAGTAGTTATTCCGCATCCAAGCCGGCTGGGTAGCCCGCCGGATATGAGCTATGCAGCTCGCTGATCCACCTCCCTCCCCTCGCCCGATGGAGCCAGCTGCCGCCCCAAGCCGGCGCGCGGTTCAGCAACTCGCCGCTCTAGGCCAGCTCGACGAGGAGCGATGCACGGGTGTCGTTGCTGCCGTCCATGCCGCTGCCTCGTACCGCGCCTCCCGTTTCTGTGGCTGAGACTCCCATGCCGGCGACCGCGCCATGCAAGCAGCAACAGAAGCCGGGTGCGCGGAGAGCGACGAGTCGGTGGCCAGCGCCTCCGCGTCCACCGCCATCATCGAGGAGAAGTAGAACACGGGAGGCCGCTGCCACTTGGGTCCCATGAAGGCAGCCGCGGAGGCGATGCCGGCGCACACAGCAGGTGTCTTGCCGGATCCTTTTGTTGCGGGGACCTTCGTCGACCCCGCATGGGCTCCACGGAAGAAGGGAATGTTAGGATGAACTCGAGCCGGTGCCGGCCATGGCGAAGTAGTGGCCGGTGATGAACTCGAACCGGTGCCGGCCACCATCATCTTCGGCACCAGCCAATGATATCAGTTGGGCTGTGGGGAAGCGAGCCGTCCTTTGCACTGAAGCATATACCTCCGGGGCTCCCGGTAGTTCGGTGATCATGCTGCCGGACATGAGGAACACAAATTGATCGGCGGGCGACCATTTAGGCCAGGTATTATATACCTGTGATGTCCAGAACTAGCACAGCGTAGTTCATTTCAATGTAATGAAATCCGTCATGTTTGTATGAAAATCCGGTATTTTATATGATTTCCGTCGTTGTTTATATGAAATATCAGTTTGTCTACGTGTTTGCTTGAATTTCGTCCGGTTGGTTGAGTTGCTGTCATAATGTGTGCGGCTACGGTTGGATGGAGTAATTTGCGGGTCGCCGGTCGGTCTGCGGGCGGCTCGGGCGGTGTTGTGGGACAAAAAACACAGCTCGTGCGAGCTCGTCTCCAACGTGCGCGCTGGAGGATGCATGACAGCATGAGCACCCGAGCCATTCCTCGTTCATCGGTGGCAAAGGCACCGGTGGACAAAAGGGTCGCCAATATTTTGGCTACCCTGGGCAAGATCCAAACAGCCCCTCCCAACAGATGCAAATCCCTCATTCGTCGTGGAATTTTGCCATGTGTTGTTTTCATGGACTAGCAAGATGCCCGTGCATTGCACGGAACATCAAGATGCATTTTTTACAAACACCCGCATGCATGCAAGGGATAATTAATGTCCTCCTTTGCTAGTACCACGAGGCAAACACCATTAATATTGCATCGATTAGTGTTAGTGGCCTTGTATATCTGCAAATAGTAATTTTGATAGTGGCCCCTTGTATATAAAAATGGAGGGAGAAAGATGATAGATAAGGTGAGGAGGAGTGGGGCGTGGTGGTGACTGGTGGTCGGACTGGGCGGAGGCATGGGGAGGACGGCGCATTATGTCTAGGTTTGTATCTCTCACACACACCCACATAGGTGGGGGACGTGCACGAAGAGAAGAGGTGCACGCATGGCGCACGTACTCCCGTCTCTTTCCCAACCACACCCACACGGGTACACGGTGGAGCTCATTTCTTTACCAAAAAGGCAGCCCACGTGGTAATTTGACACGTGTACTGGTTGTCCACTTGGTGGAGGGAGGATCGTCTACCACGGGTGAACAAACAAATTGCGACTTGACGTGTTATGTTAAAAAAGAGGCAAACCATGTGGGGCCTACCTTAGAGGCAAGGCTCTATACACTGGAGTACTTTTGATGTGTCCCGTCAACTCGCAGAACGAGGAGAAGCTTGCTTAGTATGCCGTCTCCGCCGCCCACGGGCGCGGTGGCTCGCAGGATGAGGTGAAGCTTGCTTACGAGTAGTATTAGTACTACTACTACTACTGTACGCCTTTACGCCCGCTCCCTCGCCCACGCGCGCGGTGGCTCGCAGCACGAGGAGAAAATTTTACTACTCCCTCCGTTTACTCCTCGTCCCTACTACGTATAGTACACCCTCCATTTACTTATACAAGGCCACTATCAAAAAATACATTTTGCATCTATACAAGGCCACAAATAGTAATCGAGACAAAAGTTACTACTCCCTCCTTTCCAGTTTATGGCTCAATTTCAAAATCTCTCCAAGCAAGGTAGACGGTGATTGGTCGAATTAATTTGGTAGTTTGCACAAGTAATTAGTACGCTCGTTTTTCTCAAGAAGTTATGTTTACCGAGGCATTAATTAGAACAAATGCATGAATGACCACTAAATTTCCATGAACTTGTACATGCATTGGTTAGTTTCCTCTTGACACTGCTTGCGTCGGGTGATCTAACGCACCTCGAAATCCAACATGTAATGGTACTACTACTAGTATAGTAGAATTGAGACTTATCAAACGGAAAAATGAATGTTTTTTAGATGAGCCCTATAAACCCTAGTGGGTACGTACTCCGTTAAAACAGATTTTTCCAAAACTAGGTCGCTCCCTTTCATGAATTCTGTAGTATACTCCTCCGTCGACGCTCCCTTTCATGAATTCTGTACTTCCTGTCGCCGACATGTGGGACATATAGCAACCGGGTCAATGTGTCAAGCACCAAATAACAGTGCAGAACAGCAGGGGGACGCACCCCACTCGTACCGGCCCAGTAGTAGTAATGAGCAATGAGACGTCAAATCACAATGCCACACCTTGCCAGACGGACGAAGCAACCATTATTTCACACTTCGGCTCGCCATCATCTCAAAGCACGTAGTATTGCTTCTGCCTCAAGAGGGACACGTGCATCGCCTTGGTACATCATGACACGTGGGACCGCATGACAGGCCATGCTCCCCCGCCGATCGCTCGGTAAAATCACCTCATTTTTACTATAGTTCCTCCGTATCGGTTTACTACATGGCATGCACGTCGTTCTATGTTGAGAATTTAACTGGCTATATATGTGATGAATAGTACTCTAGCCTTTTAAAAAATGTATAATTTTGTACACTAGTACTATCGATGGATTGCGCCATGGAGCAAAAATTGAAATTAAAAATAAGGTGGTACATATAGAGAGCGCTCGTCGCCAAATTATGCATATAGTACTACTAAAAAAAGCTAGTACGTGCTTAATTGGGGTGCTAAATTCTATTAAAGAAATACTAGTAGCATGTACATACTAAAGACTTAAAGTAACGAGAAGAAACATAACATAGTTCTGCTAGGGGCTCAGCACAACACATCCCTCAAATTAAACTAAGCACACCTGAAATTAAACTATCCAACTAATCCGGTAGACACTGCATTAGAAGTTTAGAACCACCATGAGCAACGACACTGCCACCTTACTCGGAGTCCTCGTCCACGTCCTCGACTTCGTCCTTGTCCCTCTTACTCTTGGCCAATACTTCTTTGCTTGAACCGCACACTTGGCTGTTGCTCTTCATCCAACCCTTGTAGATATTGAAACAAAGGTAGCCATCCATTGCAGCGTAGTGGATGTGGTCTATATCTAGTACATTCCGCTGCCATGCATGACAATGAAACGTTAATGAGGTTTCTCCAGTTTACGGTACAAAGGATGAACCATGGCTCCTGCCAGGGTCAGCATTGAAGGCTGACGAGAGGGCAGCAGCCGATTCTTCTGGAGGTCGAAGGGGTTGCCTACAACGAGGCCTATCCGCCCCAGGACTTCTTTGTCGTTCTTAATGTCTACAGTAACGAATTTCACTGTTTTGTCCTTGAGGAAGTTCTTAAAATCCTGGCACTCAACGTTGGCATGGCATATGTGGTAGACCAAGCAAACGTTATGTACGCAAACCTATATCATGGCGGGCTTCTTCCTCTCTTCGTCCTTTAGATCCTTCTCTCGTCCCAGGACTGTGGTGTACTCAACATCTAGCCCAGCGACCCACTCATCATCTGAGTATTCGAACATGCGTCTGAAGCGAGAAAGGCATCCTTTCACCGTCGCGGAAGAACGGGTGTAGATGACGTCGAACTCATCGCCGGTGATGGTTCTAACCTTGTACTCACCGCCGATCGTGGAGATTTGGGACGCCATGGATTTGGGAGGAGGGTTAGGATTAGTGGAACTGCCGTAATGTGAATGGACGGGACGACTAGGAGTGAACCGTCATAGTATTGAAGGACGTGCGGGGACGAGTAGGAGCGAACTGCCAGCGTGCGAACGGCGGGGTAGTGGCTTTCCATTCTCCCATGATATGGGCTTCCGAGAGCACTTGGATCTGAGATCGAATGGTTGGATGGCGTGATTCTAGACCTATGGGTGAATATCCTATCCTTGAGGGTTATTCTGCAAATTTTCAGCAACTTAGCATGCGACTTTTTGATCTCAGATCCAAGGGCTGCCAGCAGCCCGTATCATGGTCGTGCCTACCACGATCGTCGCGTCGCTCGCGCGGTCGCGCCCTTGGAGATTTAACACGGTGCGTTAGGCTATCTGATGTTGGCATGTCATACATAGTAATCAGTTAGTCACTCATACTACAACAAGGTTGGCTATAAGTGTATTTATTTTTTAACATCTCTATATCTCTTTCTTCGTACTCCCTCTGTCCCATAATATAAGAAGGTTTTTGACACTAGTGTAGTGCCAAAAACGTTCTTATATTATGCGACACAGGGAGTACTAGTATTTATTGCATTTGCCAAGGAGTGACCTCTTCGATTGAAATGGTGTTGCTAAGTTTGCTTCATTTAATTAGCTATAGACTCAAAATTGTCTTTTCACCTAGGTACACACGCTTAGCGCCGTTTCTTCCTTGGGTCACCAAACTAGTCTCTCTCTTCTTGATTAACTTGCCACATCAGACTTTATGCCTATGTGGCAAGCTTAAGCACCTGTAGGAGCAAGTAAGTACAATAGTGCGCTTTACATGGCATTTTTGCATATGTGGAGGAAAGAGAGGCAAGGTAAAAGTGGAGAAGTGGGCTCTCATGCAAGAGCCAGCCTCTACTACATGGTGGAGCATTGGGAGAGGCACCTGTATGGAGGTGGTCAGGAATCGGGAGACTCACGCCGGTCGTAGCGCCGCAGTTAAAATGATAATGGCAAGTCAAATCACGGGGCCCCACCTGTCCAGCAGTAACTCGCTGTCAAATCACACAGCCCTACGTTTGCAGCAGCCTACTCCCTTGTCTTCTTGCGTCTCTGTCGAACCGACTAGGCGGAACTGCCCCGCCTACCGCGCAGGAAAAGCCCCGCCCTCGACTTGTAAATACAACTACATCTGCTTAAGAATCCAATGATATAGTTTTTGTGACATAGTAACTCATATTTAGTTAGTCAAATGGATGACCTAGAACTACGTGCAGGCCCTATAAACCGAGCCGCGTAAAAATAAAAAACCGAGACGGAGAGGGTAGTTCAGCACGTATATTTTTAGATCAATATAGTCGGGATTCACCACGGAGCAAAACCAAGTGGTAGGCTGCTCCTGTCGTGTTGGCGTAGCAACTCAAGCAGGGTCAGTCCGCACACGAAATGGCGACACACTTAACAGGACCCCTTTGGCCGACATGTGGCTCATCCAGCGTCTTGTTCGACGTGCGATGCACCAAATTACAGTTCAGAGCAGCGGTTGGAATTGGAGGCACCCCAGTCGTAGCGCCGCAGTAGTGGAAAATGAACGATGAGGGGTCAAATCACAAAGCCCCACCTTTCCCGCATTAAGCTGGACGGATGAAGCAACCATCATTTCACTCTAGGGCGAAGAGCATAAACAAAATAGAAAAGAATGATGCGCGCGGCAGCTACCTAGGGCACCCTAGGGTAGGGGTCTCCACTACATATCCTTTTTTTTAAAGCGCCTCCACTACAAATCGGCTTCTCCCTCGTCCTCTTGAAGAAAACCGATGATGAGTGCAGCGGTAGGGATTGTAGGAGTACTACCACGTGCGGGGCCACGTCGTAGTAAACGGGTTCGAGTCGACGCCTTAAATATGTGTGGGCCGCTTGGTTTTACGGGAACGAGGCAGCATTTTGGGTTCGGGGACCAGTGGAGATATAGTACGTACAAAAAATTGTGGACCTAGGTTCAACCGAAAGGCAATGATGCATGGGCCCTGCATTTTGATATACCCGGGGCCGCGTGGAATTTGCTACTCTACTCAAAACTAGTAAGGTACACATGTATTGAACGCATGAGATTTTGAAACCAAATTATGAATAAATACACACTATAGCATGTAAAGCTTTGAGTCATATATGCATGATGTAGATGTTCGTTGAGTTCTTATAGTTCATTTCATTCAAAATCAATTAGTTTTATAAAAATGTTAAGATTCATGGGGTTGTGCGTTGTAAATCATAAAGTAAAAAACAAATAATGGCAATTCATTTAGAAAAAAATAATCAATTATGATACAGAAGATTCTAGAACAAAGGAGAAGTGCTTGTGTTTTGAGGTTTGTGCATTATGCTTAAGTTCAACCATGGAGTCTTCTAAATTGTACATGTGGCAGATCTGGTGGAATGTTGATGATATCCAACGGCCAGTAGTGCTCTGATTTGCCTATCTCTACACTGTCGGATTAGCTTGATCCAGCGGCCATCTTTCATAGTTATTGGCACACTAAATAGTTCTTGTGCCATAGTTGCATGTTTTGGGAAAAAGCTACTAGTGGGTTGTACTATCTATTTAGGAATAGAAGATGTATACATGGAAGTTGTAGGGAAAGAGATGACATGGAGCATCTCAATTCCTATGAGTAGGGATTGGAAAAGAGATGTCATTTGGTTCACATCATAGGAACTTTTCTATTGAATCTAGAGATGACATGTATCTCAATTCCTATGAGGAGGGATTAGAAAAGAGATGCAATTTGGTGCATATCATAGGAACTTTTCTATTGAATATATGCTAATGTTTATTTTCCTTTGAAATTAAGGGAGTATAGGAATCCATTCATATGAACCAAGTGGCTCTAAAGCTATAGAAATGATATCATGTTTATTTCCTTTGAAATGTGGAGTATATGAATCTATTCCTATGAACCAATTGGCTCTAAAGGAAAAAATCCTATAAAAATCATATCATATAGAGTTCCTATGATATTCCTTGACTCTAAAGGATGGTTGAAATTGCTGCGGGTGATACGATGGTCTTTCTTTGTAGACTCCTCACCCATCTTTAAAGTTACCTCTCGAAGATGAATGAAATGATATATACAGGGTATTCTACATGTGCAATTTGGTACACGAAAACTCGGTAAAAGTTTGCGAGGTTCGAATTTTCAATAAAGCTATATGCACTGCATTTCGGAACGGAGGGAGCATACGGCAGTTGCTAAAACTCACGTGGAAGATTTGTGTGTAGGAGGAGTGGCTGTTCTGTTAAATGACATGGCAAAACTGACACTGTCGGATGCCGATCTAACGGTTCTTACGGTGTTCGTCAGGAACAGGCTTGTGGCGAACGTTTGTCGGATAATTATTTACGGACACATGCATTGCATTGATACGTGCCCCCCTCTCTCTCACGCACACGCACCCTCACGAGTCACGACTCTCCCTAGTCCTCTCGCACACTCGCACGTCGCACCCACCGTCTATCTGCAGGTAGACGTCACGCACATATGTGCTCTTCACACCCTACCCTCAGAACTTCTAAAAAACAAAAGACGGCGCGCACATTTTATTTTAGCTCGCACGTCACACACTTATACTATTACTCTTGCGGCGAACGTTCTTTGGGCATAGTATATTGTACTCTCACGAAGAGAAGCGGTGCACGCACGCACTAGTTCTCTCACACCCACTCGCGGGTACACGTAGGAGCGCATTTTTTTGAAGCTGGTACAACAAAATCACTCCACTATATATAAAAGCAGGAGCCTTAGCGCTTCCTTTACTAGGGTTCCTCTGGTTCACTCTCTCATGCTCTCCAGATCTAAGCAAGACATAGGTGGCCACACTCTCTCTCTCAGTTCACGGTTGGTCACAAATCCGGCCGGACAACCTCGACCGGGGCAGGGGTGTAGGTGCATCGTTCACGCTGTCGTCGGCGGCGAGGGAGGAGACCAACGGCTGCCCGCGCGTCCCGATCGGCGGCCGTGCCATTCTCTCCGAGAGAGCGCCGGCTCGGGAGGGCCTCCGACCCCTTCTTCCTCCCTGCGGTATTGTGGCCAAGATGCGGCCTCCCGACGTCGTCTTTTCCAAATGCCGACGACCCTCAGGTATATATTCCTTCGAAACCTGCCTTGCTCTACTGCCCCAGCTCCCTTCGTGTGGATCCTTTTCTACTTCCGTTCGCTGTTCCAAAGCCACCTAGACTTCTACTATTATTAAAAGTAAAGCTAGTTCATACAGTCGATTCTAAGCGTTGGTTCAAACAGGGAAGAAAGTGGGAAAGTTGTAGCATGAATCTAGGACTTGGTTCTAAGAGGAAACGGGGGAAAGTAGTAATATCTGTCACTGTTTAAATAACCATATTTCGTATTTGCGGAAACAGGGATGCCTGTCTCCATATCATTTCAGGATGTCTGTCTCCGTATTGTTTCTATCCGCGCAATCAAAAGCACACTCCTCAGTTTTAGTACAAATGCGCAAAATGAGATGGCTATCCCTCGTTGTCGTCGTCTAACCTCATGTCTTCAAGGTATCCCTACATTGGTAGTAACTAAGGTAGAATGACCAACGCAATCTAAAAGAAGCTGGTTCGTACGTTTTACTTCCTGATTGCATTACAGGGACGAGCGAAAACAACTGCATCCTAGTCCGGAATGCACTTTCTACCAGTTCATCCATGGACCAAGGACTCGCTGGGACGGCTGCACGGCGGTTTTTTGGACAGGTGCGCGGACAAGAGGCATTGTGGTCTGCTTATTTCTGCAAATAACGGTGCTTAAATTTAGTGGAATGCACAAGCATTTCAGCTGGTCCGTACACTGCATGGTTCAGTTCAGCATTCCAGCTGAGACCACAGTTATAAATGGTTATTCTGGAATGAGAGAACCTAACCCTGGATGGTGGCAACAAGAAAAAACCAGAGTGAACTCTAGGAAATTTAAGCCTGGCGGGAGGCCCTTTGCTCAGAGAAGCCTTGCTTGTTTTTTCCTGATTTGTAAACCTTCTCACAACTTTGTCTTTTGCTGTGAACTAGTATATGTTTGTTATGTTCTATGAATCATTGAGATGTATAAAATTGCTTAACTTATGCTTTTCAAGTTTTTTATGAAGACGAGTTTAACGTGAGTGTTCCACATGAGCGCTGGACTAGCGTGGGAACGTTTGAAATTTATTACATTGTGGCCTCAATTAACTGCATGAACCACTGTAACAAGATACATAGTTGCTTATATGTCAGACAGCAGCTTGTTGATTGTTAGCTGGTTGATAGCCTAGTGTTGAAGCGAGTTGAGCCAATGTGCCGTGTTTTGCACAACTGCTTACAAGTGGGGTAGCACCAATAGTGTTTACAAGTACTTATGTATACGTCGGCGCACAACTCTCGAATGAGTGCTCTATTTCATCAAAACACACACTGCTCGTATGATAAACCGTGACAACTTATGTCTTACCATGCCATATTCATGAAAAAACTAGTGAGGACGCATCTGTTTCGGCAACAATTACGATGGTTCTCACATGATTCATGGGCACACAAAAGTAGCAGCAGTTCCCATAGACGGATTCAAACAGAGTACTACCCCCAGAGGGGTCGATAACAGGCAAGGTTCGGATAATTAGACACAATCCAAACTACTATTAAACACTAGCTGGGGCAACTATTTCGTGCCTTGATCTAATTTGGGCTGGACACAAGACGGACCATGCCATGAACATCATCGAGGACGTCCCGTAGCAGCTCAATCCTGTGAACCTTCATGAAGACAACCTTGTGGCCTTGCCACCGATAAACTTGTTTGTGGAGGCATGCCATGTCATCTTCCTGCGTAAGCTTGACAAGAACAGTATGCCTCACAAACGAAGGAGTAGCTTTGAACTTCTTGTGCTTCAGTACACCCTGGACAACACTCCTAATGGTTGGACATCTGGGGCTCACGCCATTGTCAACATAGTCAATACACGAGAGAATTACACTATGAGCGGCTGACACCAGGGGCCCAGCAAGTCGCGCAATTTTTTTGAGGAACAAGCAGTTGTTATTTATACTAGTTTTAGCGACGGATCAGGGTAACAACGGGGCTGTGCGGGGGCTGTGGCCCGTCTAGCCAGGGTTTTATTTATGTTTACCACATCATGAGCCCAGTTGTGTTTTTTTCTTGCTGAAAAAGGCTAGCCCAGTTCTATTTTTTAAAGAAATACCCAAACAAGGCCTACTTGCTTTATCGGTCCTGCTGGGCTGCAAATCTTTCAAGACGAGGAGAGTTTCCTTCGGTTTGCCCAGAAATGGGCTGTACATTTTCAAAACACATCAAACCGGGAATTAGTTTCAATTTTTTTTCATTACAAGATCTTAAATTCCATTAATTTTTATGCGTGCAGAATTTGTTGGATTTTATATTGATATACATTTATTTTTAAAATCAGTTTGAATGTGAGTCGAAACTTCGGGATTAAAAACAGTTCGGACCGCACCGAAATATGCAAAATTTTGTATAATTTTTTAACCGCGGCCACAATATGGGCTGTAATACTAACAAAAAGAAGATGGGCTCCAAAAAAATTCTTAAGAATTAGCAACTGGGCTGTACATTATTAGAAATAATGGCAGATGGGTTGTATGCTGTTTTCCACAGATTTGAGGCTGACTTGTCCGCCTACTACAGCTTGACGCGTATGCTTTTATAAAAAAAAGGTTGACGCACACGCAACGCCCTGTCAACTTAGTGAACACACGAGAGCAGTGACTATTGGATGTCCATCCAACGGCTGTCGTGCTTCTTCAATCTCTGCTCTTCATGCTCCAGCCGCTCAAACAAGCGCCGGCGGGACTGCCTGCTCCCTCCTCCCGCGGCCGGCTATGCTGCCGCGCAGGCCTCACGGCCCCACCGTACTCCAATCGCTGGCCTAGCCATCCCTCTACTCACCCACACATGCTGTTATTCTCCGGCGACGACAGACGAACCAGTCAACCCTCCTACTCCCCTCCGCGTGGGAAACAACTGTCAAGTCTTCCCTGCCTCCGTGTCGTTCCCTTCCTAGGCCTCGCCGTCGTCCACCGCCATGGTGCTCTCGGTGCGCCCTAGTCAACATGGTTAATGAACGACATCCATCGGAAGTGGACTGTACGTGGGGAGGCTGACAGCTGGGTCCACGGCCGCACGCAAGGAAATGCCTCCTTATTACGCGCAAAATAATGATTCCTCCACCTGACAACTAGGACCCACAGGAAGGGCCTCTGTATTTCGCGAAAAAATGTTCCCCCCGCTGACAGGTCGGACCCACCAGCTATATCTTCGCACGCAAGGAAGTGCTTCCTTATTACGCCCAAAAAAATGAATACCGCCCTGCCAGCTGGAACCCACTATATTGTTGGGCTGACTTGTGGGCCTACTAAGTTGACGGGGACGGAGGGCTTTGTCAACTTAGTCAATACTCTAGTGACCGTATGATGTCCATCCAACGGCCATAGTGCTTCTTCAACCTCTGGTCTTCTTGCTCCAGCCGCCCAAAGCAGCGCCGGTCGTGCCGCCTGCTCCTGCCTCCCATGGCCGGCTGTGTTACCGCGGAGGCCTCACCGCCCCCATACTACTCCCACCACTGGCCAGGCCATCCCTCCACTCACCCACACCCCCTGTTATTCTGCGGCGACGGCAGCCTCACACCGCAGCCGAACTAGTGAACGCTCGTAGTCCTCTCCGCGTGGGCTTCCACTGTCGCGTCTTGCCCGGCTCCGCGTCGTCCCCGTCCTAGGCCTCGCCATCGTCCACCGCCGTGGTGCTCTCGGCGTGGCGTGGTCAATGTGGTCAATGTCCGACTTCCATTGGAAGAGTACTGTATGTGGAGGCTAACAGCTGGGTCCACGGCAGCCGCAAGGAAGTGCCTCCTTATTACGCGGAAAATAATTATTCCTCCACCTGACAGCGGTAACCCACCGGACGGGCCACCAGTATTTTGCGAAAAAAACGTATCCCCCTGACTGCTGGGACCCACCAGACGGGCCACCGTATTTCGTGAAAAAAACGTTCCCCCCGCTGTCAGCTCGGACCCACCGGAAGTGCCTTCTTATTACGCACAAAAAAAATGAATACACCCCCGGCTAGCTGGAACCCACCTTGGTGGGAGGCTGACTTGTGGGCCTACTAAGTTGACGGGGATGAAGGGCTTTGTCAACTTAGTCAATATGAACGATTCTAGCTCCAGTGACCATACGATGTCCATCCAACAGCCGTAGTGCTTCTTCAACCTCTGGTCTTCTTGCTCCAGCCGCCCAAAGCAGCGCCGGTCGTGCCGCATGCTCCTGCCTCCCGTGGCCGGCTGTGCTGCCGCGGAGGCCTCACCGCCCCCTACTATTCCCACCGCTGGCCAGGCCCTGCGGCGACGGCAGCCTCACACCGCAGCCGAACCAGTGAACCCTCGTACTCCTCTCCGCACGGGCTTCCACTGCCGCGTCTTCCCCGGCTCCGCGTCGTCCCCTTCCTAGGTCTCGACGTCGTCCACCGCCGTGGTGCTCTCCGTGCGGCGTGGTCAACATGGTCAAGGAATGACTTCCATTGAAAGAGTACTGTACATGGAGAGGCTGACAGCTGGGTCCACGGCCACAGCCCTATTTTTTGTGACTTGCCAAGTAAGTCGCTTTGTCAGGCCTGTTGGGCTGCAAATCTTTCAAGACGTGGAGAGCTTTCATTTGGCTGGCCGAGAAAATGGCCCATCAGTAATGAGAAATGGGTTGTACATTTTTAAAACACATCAAACCGGCAATTAGTTTCAAATATCTTTTTTTTAATTTCAGATTTTAAATTACATTAATTTTTATGCGTGGAGAATTTTTTGGATTTTATATTGATATACATTTATTTTTAAAATCAGTTTGAATGTGAGTCGAAACTTCGGGATTAAAAACAGTTCGGACTGCACCGAAATATGCAAAATTTCATATAATTTTTTAACCGTGGCCACAATATGGGCTGTAATACTAACAAAAAGAATATGGGCTCCAAAAAAAACCTTAAGAATTAGCAAATGGTTTGTAAATTATTAGAAATAATGGCAGATGGGCTGTATGCTGTTTCCACAGATTTGAGGCTTTCCTAAAAAAAGGATGATGCACAAGCAGTGACTGTTGGATGGCCATCCAACGGCCGTCGTGCTTCTTCAATCTCTGCTATTCCTGCTCCAGCCGCTCAAACAAGCGCCGGCGGGACTGCCTGCTCCCTCCTCCCCGCGTCCGGCTATGCTGCAGCGCAGGCCTCACCGCCCCACCGTACTCCCATCGCTGGCCTAGCCATCCCTCTACTCACCCACACCTGCTGTTATTCTCCGGCGACGGCAGACGAACCAGTAAACCCTCGTACAGTCGTACTCCCCTCTACGTGGGAAACAACTGCCGAGTCTTCCCTGCCTCCGTGTCGTTCCCTTCCTAGGCCTCGCCGTCGTCCACCGCCCTGGTGCTCTCGGCGCGGCCTGGTCAACGTGGTCAAGGAACGGCTTCCATCGGAGGTGGACTGTACGTGGAGAGGCTGACAGCTGGGTCCACGGCCGCAGCAAGGAAGTGCCTCCTGATTATGGGCAAAACGATTATTCCTCCACCTGACAGCGGGAACCCACCGGACGGGCCACCGTATTTAACGAAAAAAACGTTTCCCCCTGACTGCTGGAACCCACCAGCTACATCTTCGCACGCAAGGAAGTGCGTCCGGGCAAAAAAAAACGATTCGCCCCCCTGACTGCTGGGACCCACCAGCTACATCTTCGTAGGCAAGGAAGTGCCTGACAGTCGGGGCCCACCTGATCGAAGCGTACATAGCGTTGTCATTTTGGTCGCGAACATGTACGTACATATATACTAGTGGATGTAGAGGCGCGCACGTGTCATAGTAGAGGCGCGCACGTAGCATGTACACATACGTACAGCGGCCAGGGTGCAAGAAAGAAAATACGGCCACGTATGTGTACATATGGGCGGGGTCTCGAACGCCTACTCGCGCATACGTACGGCGAGGGCTCGTGTACATGGCTGGGTCGGAACGGAGAAACAGCGTCATCGTCGTGTTCATGGGGAGGCAACTGAATGCATCGTGTTCATGGGGAGGCAACGGAATGCGTCGTGTTCATCGGGGGGCAACGGAACGCGTGGGAGCCAACCGGCTGGGTCGGAACGGAATGCGTGGTCATGTTCATCGGGAGGGCTTGGACGGAACAGGCGATGGAAATGATGCCTGGCCTACCGCAGAATGGAGAAAGAGACCTCCTACGTTCGGAACAGGGTCCTGTTGATCGGGAGGGGTGTGGCGTACCGCAAAACGGAGGAAACGGACCTCCTACGGTCGAAACGGGGGTCCTGTTGATCGAGAGGGGTGTGGCGTACCGCAAAACGGAGGAAACAGACCTCCTACGATCGAAACGGGGTCCTGTTGATCGAGAGGGGTGTGGCGTACCGCAAAACAGACGAAACGGACTTGTGTTGGAGCGCTACGGTCGAAACGGGGGTCCTGTTCATCGGGAGGGGTGTGGCGTACCGGAAAATGGGACTCCACGGGATACTGTTCATCTCCACCGTCGACCTCTTCCAGCCTCCACGGGTTACCGTCGACCTCCTCCAGCCTCCACGGGCTCCTGTTCATCCAGCCTCCACTGCGCGCTACTCCACCGGCTACTGTTCAACCACCCCTCCACGGGCACCCCTCCACCGTCTACTGTTCATCCAGCCCTCCACACCACGGGGTCCTGTTCAACCACCCCTCCACGGGCACCCCTCCACCGTCTACTGTTCATCCAGCCCTCCACACCACGGGGTCCTGTTCATCCAGAGGCAACGCCACCGCTCACTATTCATCCAAACCCCCCCGCAACGCTCACTGTTCATCCAATCGATCGGCTTCAGTTAGCAGCAGTAGCGAAGGAATCGCTCGATCGCTTGGGTTCAATAACGCGTAGCCTGCAGTGCAATCCCTCGGGTTCAGTTAGAGCCCAACGGCTCGCTCGGGTTCAGTTAGAGCCAACGCCTCGCACACACGCGCGTACGTGTACGAGAGAAACGCGCATCGCTCGGCCCCCGACCTCCCACCGTAACCGGGAACTCCCCGAAATTTTCCTCGCCCTCGCTTCTACCATGGTTTTTTCCATCATGGACGGCCCAAAGAATGTCATGCAGCTGCGTCTCCGGCCCGCCCAGGACGAAAAGCCCATTTTCTGTCATGATTTTCTGTCATAGAAGTAGGAGCCCACCACATCTATCATGATACCGGGTTTTGTCACAATTATCGTCATAGAAGTGTCATATGTATGACAGAAAAAAAATTCGTTCGGCCCAAAGTGTCATGGATGTGTCTTTTTTTGGAATTGGAGGCCGAAAGAGCAATTTTTGCACACCTGAGTAGCTCGACCTAGCCCACTGCAAGAGGGAGCTGACGAAGTAAACTGGGTGCTGCACCATTTTCTTCTTCTACGCCACTTCACCTACTCGCGCAGGCCCTGTCGCACTGGCGTCAGCCTCTGCCGGGGACTCAGTCTTGCCGGAACCGAGCCCTGCCGGGGAGGGTTCCGGTTTGCCATCCGTTGATTCTGCTGCCATCGCTGCCTCTTTGTTGACCTCTCTCTGCGCCACAAGTGCGACACTAACCACCTGATTCGTTGCCGCTAGGTACAGCAGCAACGGTTCTTGTGGTTTGGGCGCAACCAACACGGGGGTAGAGGAGAGCTACCTCTTTAAATCCTGCAGCGCTGCCTCGGCCTCCGGGGTCCACCCCATTGGGCCCATCTTCTTCAAGATCTTGAAAAAGGGGAGGGCACCCTCCGCGAACTTGGAGATGAATCTGCTCATGGCGGCAACGCAGCCAGTGAGCCGACGCACGTCTTTGATTCGCTTGGGTGCCTCAATTTGCTCGATGGCCTTGATCTTGTCTGGGTTTGCCTCAACCCCTCACTGTGACACAAAGAACCCGAGAAGCTTGCCGGACGGGACACCGAAGACACACTTCTCAGGGTTCAACTTGAGGTTGATCTTGCACAGGTTTGCAAATGTTTCCTCCAGATCTTGCACAAGTGTTTCTTTGTCCTTGGTTTTGACCACTATGTCATTCATATAAGCTTCCATATTTCTATGTAGCTGGGGCTCAAAACCAATTTGGACTGCTCTTGCAAAGGTTTAGCCAGCACTCCTCAATCCGAAAGGCATCCGTAAAAATCCATACGTACCACATGGGGTGATGAATGCTGTCTTCTCCTCGTCTTCTTTCGTCATGAAGATCTGGTGGTACCCTGAGTAGGCGTCGAGGAATGATAACAGTTCACACCCGGCCGTGGAGTCAACAATCTGGTCGATGCGCGGTAACGGGAAGGGATCCTTTGGACAAGCCTTATTGATGTCTGTGTAATCAATACACAGTCTCCACTTCCTATTTGCCTAGCGCACCACTACCGGGTTGGGCAACCATGTTGGATGGAGCACCCCCCTTACCAAGCCTGCCGCATCTAGTTTCTTGATCTTCTACGTGATGAACTCCTGCCTCTCCAGAGCTTGCTTCCTGACCTTCTGCTTGACGGGCCGTGCATGAGGACAGACAACAAGATGGTGCTCGATCACTTCCCTGGGAATGCCGGGGATGTCGGAGGCTTGCTGTGCAAACACATCGACATTCGCCCGCAGGAAAGTGATGAGCTCGCTTTCCTATTTGTCGTCGAGGGTGGAGCTTATGGTAAAAGCTCCCCCCGTGCCGTCCTCCTTGACCGACACCTTCTTGGTCTCTGGTGGTGCAGCTCTGGACTTCTTGCTCTAGCCGGTGGAGCTCTCTGGCACATCCTCAACAGGAGCGCAACACCCCGAAGAGTTGCGCTTGCCGGATTGGGTGCGAGGGGTCTCGCCGGTCTTTTTTCCTCCCGGGACTCCGTTGGCAGGAGCAGGTGCCTTGGCGGCAGCTACTGCAACTGCTTCCCGGTAGAGTTGGTTGGCGCAAATCAACACGTCTTTCTTGTCGGAATGGACGGTGATGATGTTCATCGGCCCTGTCATCTTCAGCGTGTTGTAGGCGTAGTGAGAAGCCGCCATGAATTGGCTAGTGCCGGGCAGCCGAGGATCCCGTTGTAGGGCAAGGGGATCTCGGCTACATCGAAGACAATCCTCTCCGTCGTATGGTTCAGCTCACCTCCGAACGTCACGGGCAGTGTGACCTTTCCCTTCGGCTGGCTCCTCCCCTAATTAACCCCTTGGAACGTGCCCGTATCCTCGAGGTCTCCATCAGGGATCTGCAGCCTCTTGATCACAACAGGCGAGATAAAGTTCAGACCGTCCCAGCCGTTAACTAGCATCTTCATCACCTTGAGGTTGCGGATTGTTGGTGAGACCAACAACGGCAAGCACCCGACCGCAGTTGTGCGGTCAGGGTGGTCCTCGGTGTCGAAGATGATAGGTGTGCTGGACCACTTCAGCGGCTTCCGTGCGTCGAACGACGGCTCTACCGCTGCGATCTCACACGCCCACTACTTGAGCTGGTGGTGGGATGTATGCAGCGAGGCGCCACCATCGACGCACATGGCCTCCGTAGCTTTCTGGAACTCGTGGTTGCCGAACTCCTCGTCCTCGTCATGATCATCGTCTTGTTGTTCCTTGTCGCGGCCCCGGGCGGGCCTCTCCTGCTGATTATCTTTGCCGTGGCGGCCCCGTGGCGACGTTTCTTGCCGGATCCCTCGGCACCCTCTTGGCCCTTCTCTTTGTCCTGCCGCTCATACTCGGCTTTCTGCTTCTCAGCGAGCAACTCCACTTGCCGACAGTTCTGGAGGTCACGGCCCTTGGTGCGGTGGATCTTGCAATACTGTTTGTCGGAGCCCCCTGGCTTGTCGGCAGCCGCCAAGGCCCGGCAAGCGACACACCCGGCAACCTCCTTGCCGAGGTCGTTTGCCTTGGCCTTCTTGGTGGCGTCGGTGTCGTCGGACCCCTCGACGGCAAGCACGGTCTTGCCCTTGCGCTTCCTGTTACGACACCGGCCCTTCTTCGCCGGGGTGGCGGTATCATCCGTAGAGTCGGTTTTCGCGCTGGCGTCTTCGCCGGGGTACTTCCTTCACTCTTCAGCTCGAGCGCACCGATCGGCCAAAACATAAAGTTCGGCAACATCCTTGACCTTGTTCATCGCCAGCTCCTCACACATCTTGCGATTGCGCATGTTCTGATGGAATGCACTGATCACGGCGACAGGATGAAAGTCGGTGATGTTGTACTGCACTCGGCTGAACCTTTGGATGTACTTGTGCAAGTTTTCTCCTTCCTTCTGGGGGATGATATGCAAATCACTTGCCTGGCCATGAGCTTGGTGGCCTCCGGTAAAGGCGCCAATGAACTCATGGCACAGATCCGCCCAAGAAGAAATGGAGTCCACCGGCAAGTGCATCAACCATGACATAACATTGGGCTTGAGTGCCAATGGGAAGTAATTGGAAAGCACCTTATCGCCGCGGGCCCCAGCAGCTTGCATCGCGATGGTGTAGATGATGAGGAACTCCGACGGGTCAGTCTTGCCGTTGTACTTTTCGCCAACGTCGGGCTTGAACGTGCGGTGGGAGGGCCACTGGAACTGCCGCAGCTCACGGGTGAAGGCCGGAAAACCAACCTCGTAGGGTAGGTCGACGTAGTCTCCCGGCGCTAGGTGGTCCACAGTGGGCCCTGCCCGCCTGTCTGACTGGTGGCGCGCGTTATGCCAGCGCTCGATGGTGGTTCGAGCGTCTTCATGAGCTCGCTCTCGAAGAACTTAACGTTGGTCGTGGTGGGTTCGCGGGTCGGACGAGGCTATGGAGATATCATCGCGAGCGTCGTCGCGACGGACCGACGCCCGCGGTGGGCAGTATGGAGGAGGGGAGTGCACCATGGCCGCATCGCCTCCGGCCCGTCCACCGCTGGCATTAGGTGGCTCGACGGAGCGACGGCCTATGGGCCCCGCCGGCCGTAACTCGTCATTGTTAGCGATGCCGACGAGGCTCCGGACGGTGGGCCTCCATTCGTCAAGCTTCTCCGCAGCGGGAGGGAAGTCAAGGAGCAGCTGCGCGCGGGCTAGGGCTTCTGCTGGCGTGGGCGGCGGCGAAAGCTGCATGGACCGCAATGCGCTTTGACTCCTAACCGTGTTAGAAGGAGCCCCATCATGGCCCTGCGGCCGTCCACCACCTCCGCCAGTACCTCGGTGCGCATGCTGGCCCTCCTCGTCATGCGAAGGGTGCATGGGACTCTTCCCAGGGCGGCGCCTAGGGTCACCAGCGGGGCGGTGCTGCTCATCGTGCATGATCTGAGAAGAGCGCGCCGTGGGCGCCGGTGTTGGTGTCTTGGAGGTCGCCGCGCCACCGTCTGGTGGCACGACGACGCCCCTGGAGGGCCCCGCGCCGCCTGCGGGGGGCCCGACTCCGTCTCTGGAGCTCGCGATGTGTGGCTCGTCGCCTGGCGTACGAACGATGCCGTTCCCCAGGCCTGGACTGCCAGGGTGGTGTGGATGTTCGCGGGCCGCGCCACAGGTTCTCTCCATGACTGGCCCACTACTGGTCCGCACTGGTACAGGCAGTTCGGTCCCGGACGAACCGATCGCCGTGGTCTTCTTCTTCTTGGGAGCCATAGCGACGAAGAACTGCGCCACTAACTGCAAAACCGGATGCTCACTACTGCGCCCCCTACCTGGCGCGTCAAAGATGTCGGTGGGAAACGACACCTATGGGATCACCAGGATCCCTTCCGCGGTTGCGGGGTGCTGGGTGGTGAGGAGAGAAGGATTAGCAGTCAGTACAAGCACACGGATCGTTTACCCAGGTTCGGGCCGCAGAGATGTGTAATACCCTAGTCCTGCTTGGATGTGTATATCTCTGTTCTTGAGGTTCTCGAACTAGCTACAAGGGGCGTAACTTGTCCAAGAGTCCGAATCCTTCTCCTGGATGCCCTGGGTCTCCTTTTATAGGCAAAGGGATCGCCACAGTGGCACCAGGAGGTGGCATCGGGGTACTGTGGTTAAGCTTATCGCTAACTATTACGAGACAAGGCGCATTTAATGTGCCCCTGACGTGTCGTCCCCACTTTACCGCCGCTTCGCTCCGCCTTGACACGCGCCTGGGCCAGTGAGGCGGTGGCGCCAGGTAGGTAGGCAAGCAGCTGAGGTGGCGCGGTGGTGGAGCCTTCACGTAGGCAGGTGCTGAGTTGGCGGAGGAGCCTTGCGTCGACACGCAGGTGCCTGCCTGGCTGGTGGGTTGGCAGCTACATGGGATTGGCGGTGAAAAGCTTGGCGGGTGCGGGCCTGACTGTGGCCTCGCAGACGCCCTCGGCAAGGGCCTTTCCAGGGCCCCGGCAAGGGTCTTTCCGTGGCGTTGTGATCGTCCCCGGCAAGGATCTCGCCGGGGGTCTTGTGGGCTTCTTTGGCAAGGATCTCGCCGAGGCTCGCCGTCTTCCACTCTTCTAATTAAGAGTGTTGTTCTTGTCTTCACAAAGATCTGCATGCCACCACAGGAGTGCCTCCTGAGCCTTGGTCCCAACGCGGCTGGCGGTGCTGGAGGGACTGGGCTCAAGGGTGGCGCACCTTGCTGGCGTCGGGTAAACTGCCCCGGCAAGGCCCTTGCCGTGGCCGTGGAGGCCGCCCCGGCAAGAATCTTGCCGGGGGAAATCACTTCGCCCTCTTTCTCTTTGGTTTTGCTAGTCTTGGCGTTGCCTCGGTTGTCTTGTGCCTTCGGCTTCTCTCCGGCTTCCCTCCTCTGCCCTGCCTGGTGTGGCCGCGGCACGAGGCTCTGACTGCCCGTGCACAAGTAAAGGGGTCAAAAGGAGAGCCCATACTTTTGTACACCGACAGTGGCCGTTGCCGGTTGACCTCCGGCGATGATGACGTGGCACGGTCATTAGGACTAATCCCCACCATTAGCCACCTCACTGCCACTGACTACGGGCCCTATCGCCAGGTCAAACCCCGTCAACGCGGGTTTTGACCGGGGATAATTGATGGGTCACTGACCAGTGGGCCCCATTGGTGAGGTTTGACCCCAGTCAGCCGCAGTTGACTTGCTGACTTCATGCTTACTCAATGCTGACGCAGTATTTGTTTTCTGCAATTAAAATAAATCATAAATGATTTATAAATTTCAGAAAATGCTCTAAACTTCTAAAATTCATAGAAATTCAACCATAACTCAGAATGAAATAAGTTATATCTGAAAAATGATCAGAAAAATCCAATCTATCCATCTGTACCATTTTCACGCATGTTAGAACAACTTATGACTACTGTTTGGGACAAATAATTGAATGACATTTAAACCTTCACATATGGAGTTTGAATTTGAACCTAGGGTTCAAACCAACCCCATTTAACCTGTTGCTAGTTGCATTAGCTCAAAACACAGCATATTGACATGTCATGATCGTGCATCATATTGTTGCATTGCATTAATTGTGTTCTTTCTCTGTTGTCGGTGTTTGTTCCCCCTCGGTAGACGTATGTTCCGGCGATGAGTTCGATGACACCGATGAAGAGCTCTACTATCTTCAGAAGTGCCAGGCAAGCAAAAACCCCCTGTTCATTCCGATACAATCCCACTCTCTCGCTCCTACTCTCTTTTACTTCATTAGGACAACAACGATTCATCTGTTACTTGCTGCGGTAGTTGAACCCCCTTTTCCTCTGGATGACATGTCATTGCCACAGTAAATAGATGAAACCCACTAGCATGAGTAGGAGTTGTTTGAGCCCTGTTGGGCCTAGTCATTCATGCTTGTTTGTCATGCCTGCTACTGCTTAGAGTTGAGTCAGGTCCGATTCACCGGGGATGAATTGGAATGGTGATGAACATGTCCTACTGTGTGTGAGCTAAGTGTGTGAACACGATTTGGTAAAGGTAGCGGTGAGAGGACATGTAGGAGTACATGGTGGGTTGTCTCATTGAAGCCGTCCTCAGGAACTGAGTTCTGTGTTTGTGATCCATGATCAACTACTACCACACATTGGAATGCTTAAGTGTCCCTCTCGACTTATTAATCAACTCGACCTCTGTCTAGGAGTTGCAACTAGTTTCTGGTGTTTGTAGGTAGTGCTAGTAGCCTACCAAGTGGCACCCGGTACTGGTGGGCTTGGGACAGACTAGGTGCAGTGGCACGGTGTACCAAGTGGCACCCGGATGGTGGGCTTGGGAACCTTGCTCACATCGTTTGGGGCCGTGAGCGACACCCCGGCCGGATCTCCTTCCGGATGGAACCCGAATAGGCGATAAACCTGGACTAGTGACTTGTGTGGTTAGTCAGGTCATGGCCAACACCCTCGCCACGCTTCTGCTTGAAGGTTGCCGAGATACATGACGTGTACATGGCGGTAAGTGACGAGAGTGTGTGTGAAGAAGTACACCCCTGCAGGTTTAATATGATCTATTCGAATAGCCGCGTCCGTGGTAAAGGACCTCTGGGTTGCCTATACAGTTCATAGACAAGTGGAAGTGGATACTCTAAAATGTGCAAGATAAGCGTGAGTGCTATGGATGGCGTTCTCGTAGGGAGACGGGAGCGAATACATAGTGGTGTATTGATATGGTGAATATGTGGACTCGTGTGCGCCACCTCAAAAGAGTTACTTGCAGTCGTAGTTTAGGATAGCCACTTGGTCAAAGCTGGCTTGCTGCAGTTAAACCCTACAATCCCCTTTGTTGATAATGATGCATATGTAGTTAGTTCTGATGTAAGTCTTGCTGGGAACATTTGTACTCACGTTTTCCTATTTTATGTTTTTGCAGAGAGACTTCAGTCTCGATATTCCACGTGGACTTCGACGTTTAGCTTGTTACCTCAGCTACGATGTTGTGCCCTCAGCAGGATCTGGTAGATAGTCAGGCTTCTCAGCCTTTTTCATTTGTAGATGTCTGTACCCAGACATGTTAAGCTTCTGCATGTGCTTTGACTTGTATGCTCTGAATGCTGGGTCGAGAGACCCCTGTTTGTAATATCTCGCTCCTCGGAGCCTATTGAATAAACACTTTGAGTCGTAGAGTTATGTTGTGATGCCATGTTGTATTTGCACATATCGAGCATATTGTCTGTATGATTGAAATGCTTCATATGTGTGGGATCTTACTATCTACTTGTTTATCCTTGGTAGCCTCTCTTACCGGGAAATGTCTCCTAGTGCTTCCACTGAACCCTCGTAGCTTGCTACTGCTCCGAAACACTTAGGCTGGCCGGCATGTGTCCTTCTTCGTTCCTGTGTCCGTCCCTTCAGGGAAAAGTGACGCGGTGTCTACCGGAGTCCTGTTAGCCTGCTACAGCCCGGATTCTCCGGAGTCCTGCTCGCCCAGTTGCTACAGCCTGGATTCACTCGCTGATGACCGACACGTTCGTTGTTGGGTCATCTATGCATGTCCATGTAAGTTAGTGCCACTTTGGGTTTACGACTAGCCATGTCAGCCAGAGTTCTTTGTCATGTGGATGCTAGCGACACTTCATATACATGAGCCAAAAGGCGCAAACGGTCCCGGGCCTGGTAAGGCGACACCTGTGGGAATACCGTGCGTGAGGCCGCAAAGTGATATGAGGTGTTAGATGCTAGATCGGTGTGGCATAGGATCGGGGTCCTGACGTTGCTCCTGTGTGCTATCTATACAAATCTCAATTATATTGATCTAAAAAATTATAGAATCAAGATTGGTAAAAAGGAGGTGATTTTGCCGCGCGGATGGCGGGGGAGGTTTCTTATTTTTAGAGGACGTTGTCCTGGCGGTTTGCTAACATGCGGTCCCACGTGTCAGTGCTTTACCAAGCCAATCCGCGTCCCACATGAGGCAGAACAACGGCAGAAGCAACACGCGGTTAACTCGAAGAAGATGAGGGAGAAGCGGATTCAGCAACGATTGAAATGATGGTTGCTTCTTCCCTCCAACTTCTTTTTTTAGCATTATTACTTCGTCCCTCCAACTTAACTGCGGGAAATATGCAGCTTTGTGATTTCACGCCTCATTGCTCATTACTACGCCGGCGCCATGACTGGGGTGCTTCACCCCGGCTACTCTGCATTGTATTCCGGTATGGCACGTGGACCCGGTAGCTTGATGTCCCACATGTCGGCGAAAGGGACTAGACGATTTATGAAAGCAAGCGCTCCACTCTTACGATGGAGGAGTACACGACACGACGGCCCAGTGAACTGTCACTTGTACTGTATAGTACTATAGTTTTGCTGCTTCGCACGATCCATCGATACAAACACGATTAAACAGGAAAGGGCGGGATTTTTCCTGCGCGGTAGATGATACTGGCCATACATTTCAAAGGCAATTTTAATATATGCAAACTGAATAATTAGGCAACTAAAAACACATATGATTTATTGTGTTAGAGTGTAGTAGTAGTGCTGTATTGCATAGTTGTTAGTTGTAACATGCAAGAACGTTTAGAGATGAAGTTCTGGAGGGCCTATAGAGAGAAAAGCGTAATACGGTCACCGAACTTCAGAATAAGCTGATTACGGTCACTATATACGTTTTGCGGTGATTATACGGTCAATTGCTCATGATTCAGCATCGGATTGCGCTGTGTTCACCGGCCAAATAGTCTGCATGGCACCATGTTGACTAGTTAAATTGACCATGTTCCTTGTGGGTCCCACCTGTCAGTTCGCATAAGGAAAAGGTCAGATAAACACAAATTTACGCAGGCGTGACAAGACTCCAACCCGTGCGCAGGAATCACCTGGTTGTGTATGTGTCTGTCAGGGCCTGATGTGTGTGCATGCACGTGTAGGTTGAGCAATTGAGCGTGCAGAGTGTGTGTTGGTCGTGTGGTGTACTCGTGTGTGCATGCATGCGTGTGTGGGTGCGTGTGAGTGTTGCGTGCGTGCGTGGCTGCGTGTGTACGTGTGAGTGTTGCGTGCGTGCGTGGGTGCATGTGTTCGTGTGAGTGTTGTGTGCATGCAGTTCGTTTGCATGCGTGCATGTGTGTATAATCACCACACCAGCTCATGTGTGTTAAAACAGACGGCTAAGCATAACAATACAAGGCAACCTTGTCCGCTGTGCCCGCAGTCATGACTTCGAACCATCGTCCAATATTTTTTTTGTCATTAGTTTTCATTCTTACTAGCAAGATGCCCGTTCGTTGCACGTAACATCAAGATGCATTTGTATGACTACTTTATCTATTGAGAGAAAAGGATGAACGAGGGAAGGCCTTATTTGCAAATGTGGAGAGGTGTGTGGGTACCTTTTTGCAAAATTGCCATAGTTTCTTTCCTATCCGTCAGATATAAATCGCACGGCCTATATTGCAGGATGGCAGGCACACCATCATCACCAACTCTGGTTTTTTATAAGAGTGTACTTTATAAGAGTGTAGATGTAGAGTAGAAACAAGCCGACAGGTGGGCCCGATGGTAGAGAGATAATGTGATGCAACACTAGAGGTGCCACGAGGAGCGTTTAACTGGTAAACTAGTCTTGTGCAAATACAGAGTTGTACGGTGAGCCCGTGACTGTATAATAACCACAAAACGTAAATGGTGACCGTAATGAGTGGATTCTGAAGTCCAATGTACGTATCGTGCTTTCGCTTCAAATACAATGATTGTCATTGTATATATCACGAGAGAAAGATGAAACATGCGTGAATGTGTTGGGGGCTTACTTTTAGAGGACCTGGAGATAGTTTGTGTGCATACGTGAAAGGGGCGTAGAGGGGGGTATGCGATGGAGAGAGAGATGCTCTTTGTTTCTCTTTATTATGACTAACTTTGTATATAGTATAAAAATATACAAATTCACAGTGCGGAATAAATATCATTGTGGGCACCATGCAATGCAAATTAGCGTTCGTACTCCTCCATATAACTTTGTAATGTTGTATATATGTAGAAATTCTAAAATAATTTGTTGGCCACACTTTATTCAAAAGGAATGTTGTATGCGAAATAAACGTGAAGAGAGGGCTTTTTAGATCAATGGGGTACGTGATGTAACATGTGTGAATGTGTAGTTGATGCATTTGGCAGGGCCTAGAGAGGTATGTGTGTGTATTACGTATTCGAGAGAGGCATGGATAGAGGGGCCAGCGGGGGGGATGGTGGCGTGGGAGAGATAGCACGAGAAATGAGAGTGGTCTAGAGAGAGAGAGACCAATATGACTTCACGGGGAGATATTCCCTTGAGTGAGTATATGCAAGGGGGTGTGTATATGCAAGGGGGGAGGGGATAGAGGCACCAGGAGAATATTTTTTGTGTGTGTGGTGTTTGTGTTGGTATGTGTGGGTGTGAGAAGATAACGAGACGTGGGGGAAGAGGGTGTGTCACCGCGTGAGGCCGGTGGGTCGAGGTGAGGCCCTTCGTTCGGTTCCGTCCTGCGCCACATTGGTCGGCCCGTGACGCATTTAGGGAGACTCATGGATGACTAGTCGCACAAGACAAAGATAGAAAAATTGTGAAGGACTCTGTATCCACTGACAAAGCCGGCTAGGATTTGTAACCCTAGGTTCTCGGACTAAGGTAACCCCTTTATCTCTAATATTACTAGTCATCCAACCTAACTTTAAGGGGCATCCTACAGAATGCTCTGCTAGAATCATACCCGTCGATTAGGAAGAGAGGTGTGAGACAATGCGTGAGAGACAGGCCTAAAGATAATGTGCGTATAGGAGACACGTAGGCATGTCGATGTATATAGAAAGGGAAGATGGGGATTGTGCGTGTGTATGCTTGCGAGAGGAAGAGTGCTTGTGATAAAGGTTAGTGAAAACAGTCGTAAATGGTTACGAGAGGAAGGGAGGGTTATATCGAGAGCATGTGTGCGAGAAAGACACCTCGGGAGAGAGTGTGTGAGCATGTGTGAGAGACCACCAACAGAGAGTGAAACTACACGTAAAAGACTGCTGTACAAATTGATTAAAGATATAAATTGTATCCAAATATTAGGATGGGATCATGATATTTGCAATTCGCGTAAGGAACGGTCATTGATCCACCAGACATCTAGATTCTATCGAATTTGAGCATGTCTATGTTATTATTTGACACAATTGGTCCACATAGTTAGTATTTTGAACTCCACACAATGCATCGCTTTAGCAATCGAATATAATCGTGAGTATAGTTCATGTTGTGTGTGTGTAAAGCACATTATACATACGAAAGTTACACAATAAACATTATAAATAGCTACCTATGAACTAGCATACAATTGAATTCAACTTAAGGTGGTTTAAAAAAATCGAATTCAACATGAAGTCCATTCAATTATTTGAATTTGATATCATGGCATTTGTAAATCATCCCTAAATTATGGGGGCACTAATCTTTGCTCTGATTTTGTACATAATATCATATGTAGTCGTGTACAAAATAGATTCAAATTTAGCTCCTCCATTCCAAAATAATTGTAGTTATAGGATTTTCAAGTGTCAACATTTCAAAAAGAAGCGGATAATTTAATGAGGTTTTCAAACATACAAGGTCAAATATAACGTTGTCTATTTAGGTCAATCCTCATAGTTCAAGAGTACTCTAAACGTTTCCCTCAAAAAAAGAGTACTCTAAACGTGAATGCTTGTGTTTCAAAATTTTGAACGAAGCGCCAAAAGATCCTCTACTCACCCGAAACCGCATGAGACCAATGTTTGCTAGTACAAGGAAATTACTTTTCTAATAACCCCGACCCGTGAAACCTACCGGCTCGACGTCCAAAGGTCTAAACCGGGGTAGGTTTGTAGATTCATCTAGTACGCCACACAACCGCCTCCGAAAAACATTCATACACAACGGCCACCTAAGCACACATGCGTGCGGCCGAAATCGCTCCCGCCCACTATTTGGGACACCTGGGATTACCATCCTACCCCCGACCAGCAGTAGGTCCTAAATTTAAGAGGTGGCATAGTTTGTACTTTCCCCAAATTTCAAACAAGTGCGTCCCCTCTTCTATTCAAAAAAGCCAAAAACAAGCGTGTCCCAGACTGAAACATGGTTCTCCCCCCCCCCCCCCCCCCCCCCCGCCCACCCGTCCGATTCCCCATTCATACTCTGTGGGCGCAAAAACTACCTCTCCACCAGCCGCGAAACCCCGGCGTCCTCCGTCCGCCACCCCATCCCACCCATCAATCGCCGCCCTCCTCCATCACACCGGAGCCGATACCCCGACGTAGTCGTCCACCGCAACCTCAACTGCGACGCCCTCCACGGCTAGTAGTTGAAGCCGAGGCCCAGCCGTCCGTACCCGAGCCAGTTCAACCACGCCGTCCTACGCCTCACCGCTGCCGCTCCAACATCGCCACCGTCCACCGCACCGGAGTTGTTCCTGCTACGCCGTCCTTCGCCGCCTCGTATCTACTTCCCCTCCGCTGATATACGGCCACGGCAACAAAGTCAACAATTTGGCCATGGGTTTGTCCAAGGATCCACAGCTCTCCAAAACATCGGTTCCCCCGGGAGAAAAAAGAAGATCGCCGCGACATATGGAGGAGACCACACTGGCAACCAATAAGCGTACTCCTCTTCCCTTATTCGTGCAAATCTTACGTGTCTGCTTGCACGGTATTCATCCCACAGAAGACACTAGTTGACCGCTTCTTCTTGATACTAGATGTTCCTAGTAACTCGCGATGCACAAGGTTTCTCCTCATATACTATTTCACCTTAGCTAGAGGTCCGTCGCCCCCCCTGAATTTCAATTTTTGGTCAGTTGATTCCTAATTAACGGAAGCATTCCCCAGCGTAATAGGCGCTAGTACGCCTATTACGCCGGGGAAGCAGCACCTCGGTGTTTATCTTAGGGGCATATGGGGCCTAGAGCTACTGGCGCCCGACCTGGAGGTCGGCCGGGATTAAAGGGATGGCCTGGGGGCGCTGCCAAGCACGGCGGTGGTGTGAGGTCGAGGGGAGGGCGGGGCGACGGAGGCAGGGGTCTTGGCCGGTGGTCGCTGGCGGTTCGAGAAAAATCATCAACAGTGATTGGCGGGAGGTAGACGAAGGCCATCTGCCCGTTCCTTATAGATCGGACGGTTCATTAAAAAAATTGACTGACCTATTTATTTTCAGTCGACTGTTATCTTAGATGTGACCACATGTGGTGGTGTGCTGGAGGAGTACCTACATTTCCTGTGCTCATATATTACAAAATCATACGGAGTAGAATCTAATTTTGTTTGCCATGCAATGTTGTAGCGCTATCATATGTCTCCTGTCATTTATTTTTCAGCCACCTGCTATCTGCTACTTTTACAGTGCACTAGTTCTGCACACACTTCACCCATACTCTCACTATTGTGTTTTTATGCAAGGGTATTTCATAGTCTGCCTCGAGAGAAGCAGAGAAGAAAAGAGAGAAGTTGCTCCAGCTTTCTACGCGGGTAGGCACGGCACGTTACAGCGCTATAAAGGGTGCAATGTCAGCAGATGGAGACGGTAAACGTAGCTCTAGAGTTGATGACCTCGCTCGCAATGAACCACCATCCCAGGTGCTTGCTTTAACTTCGCGGTGTCATATGTGGTTGCATGTTCCATATGGTGTCTACCTTGTATTCGAAAGGCCGAAGTCGGTCGTTATTAAGATATGGAAAGATATTTTTTACATGAACCACCATCCCGTGAGCACCAGAAGACAAATAGCTAGTCAGGGCACTGGCCGAGCCAGTGACAAGCCCGGCAAAGACAGGCATCACCTGGAAGCCAACTAAAAAGCCGCGATGGTGGCGAAGCAGCCCACCTCCTAGCAGGCTCTCAGGTCCTAGATGATCATGCTCCCCACTCCAGCCGGATGTCTAGCCTCTATTGCTTCCAATTTGGTTAAATTGCATCTGCTTAGCTTACACATTATACCTTTGAATATGACATGCCTTTCTATTTTTGGTACATACTAGTACATCTGTGTATTAACCATGTTCTTACATCAAACTAATGTTCTTGTGTATCCCTAATCAATCACTTATGATGAGGCAGTCAGGCAAGTGGACTACTCCTCATTTAAAGAATGTAGCATCAGCCTCCCGACATGATTCTCAAGAAATAACAATGCTAGATGAAGATAGTGAACGTAGCTCTGTAGTTGATTACCGCATTTCCCCTACACTAGCATTGCAGGTGCTTGCTCTAACTTGGCAGTGTGATATGTGGTCGCATGTTGCATATGGTGTCTAGATTGTAATTCTTCCAATCTAGTTAAACTGCATGTGCTAGTCTGCTTAGCTTATACATTATACCTGTTAATGTGACATGCCTTCCTGTATTTAGTACATAGTAGATCTGTCTATTAAGCATGTCCTTACATAAAACTATTGTTTTTTTGTATCCCGCATCAATCAGTATGACGAGACACCTTTAGTATATGCAGTGCAATATTAGTTGCATCTTTCATATGATTTATAGCATGCGCTGCTTCTAATTTGTTGAAATTCCATTTATGATGGGACGCTTTTAACTTGGCAGAGTCATATTGGTTGCATCTGTTATGTGGTGTCTAGCTTGCATTGCTTCTTATTTGTTGGAATGGTTTCTGCTTAGTTTACACAAACAGTTGTGAACATGCCATGTCGTCCTGTTTTTCATACATATTCCATCCTGGTATCATGTGTTTGCCTTACATCAAAGTAGTGATTGTCAGTATCATGCATGAATGAGTTCTGATGAGAGAATTTTATTGCTTTTTCTTGTCGGTTTTACATGACAATTCAAAATCAATAAAGCGGAAGGAAGTTAGCAAGGCAGCGGATAAAGGTGCTCCTTCCAAATGGAGGGCCTCTACAGTTTCTACTCCTCCACCCCCCCCCCCAAGATGATTTCCAAGACAACACATGCATAGACACTCAATGTAGCTGTGTTTATGATGAGCACGTCCCCCCTAGTGCACCATCACCAGTGCTCCCTCTAACTTGGCACTGTTATATGTGGTTGCATGTTATGTGTGATGTCTAGCTTGTATTGCTTCTAATTTTGTTGAATTCCATCTGCTTACTTTACACATTATACTTGAATAAGACACGTGTTCCTGTTTCTAGAACATACAATATTTGTCTATCACACCATGTTCTTACGTCAAATTACTACTGTTGTGTAACCTGCAACAATGACTTATCATAAGACACGTTTGACTTTGGAGTGTGCTATAGGTTACATCTCGCATTCTTTTCTAGCTTGTACTACTAATTTGTTGAAATGGCACTTATGACGAGACAGTTTTAACTTGGTAGAGTGATATTCGTTGCATTTTTCATATGGTGTCTAGCTTTCATTGCTTCTAATTTGTTGAAAAGCCTTCTCCTTAGTTTACACATCATAAGCTATGAATATGCAATGCTGTGAATATGCAATGGCACTAATGACGAGAGACCCCTAACTTGGTAGTGTGATGTTGTTTGCATCTTGCATATGATTTATTTCTTGTACTCCTTCACATTTGTTTAAACGCCATTTATGATGAGACACTGTTAACTTGGCAGAGTGATATTTGTAGCATATTTCATATGGTATCTACCTTCCATTGCATTGCTTCTAATTTGGTGAAATGTCTTCTGCTTAGTTTACACATCATAGTTCTGGTTATCTCTTCCGTCCAATTTTTCGTACATATTACATCCTCCTATCATGTGGTTGTCTAACATCAAAGTTCAGTTCGTCTGTATCACGCATCAATTTGTTCTGAAGAACTAAATTGTTATTCGTTTTTCTTGTTGGCTTGACTTAACATGGCACAGAGAAAGAGGAAGAAACATAGAATGGCAGGGAATGAGAAGCGGATGAATCCTGCAGATTCTGCTGGTACTGATGGTGCAATAGAAGGTCAAAGTCCAGCGGAAAAATTCTACAAACAGGGTATCCCATGCTACACGAGTTGCAAAAAAAGCCAAACAGAAACAAATAGCTGCCACCAAACAAGCAGAGACAACCCTAGTTCTTGCAACACCTTCCATAGTACTACCAGTTGCACGAGTTACTCGTGCGTCAACTGAGCTAGCAGCACGTCCCCAAGCTCCCTTGCCACCTGACACTACTTCCCAAGCACTCTTGACACAAGACAAGTTGGCAAGATCAGATGAACCTTGTGAGCTTCAACAGCAAGAAGGTAGTTGCTGGAGTCAAGTTACAGTTGCATGCTTCTTTATATGTAGTCTCACAATTTGATGTACACTAACACTTCCCATGTTCGTTGTTGGACTAGTACCTAGGCGCAAGAGGAAACAAACATCAGGGATAATGCTCGATAGGTTAACTAAATCTAGAGGAGGAAGAATGGAGATCCGTTTTGAGGCAGGTTTAAAAAGGCCACGTGATGCTACAAAATCAGCCAAGTTAGTATCAGAGGCAGCGGTTGCCGTTAGGTGTCATGTACGTATCCTCCCAACATGCATTCAGTACAGGAATGACAAAGACGAAACCCAGTTCAACACCTTCCTCAACCATTTATCTGTAAGTATGGTTATGTATGGAAACTAGTAATATCGTCTTGCTCTGTCCCATACTTCCTACGTTGTTGATAATGAGACTCTCATAATTTTCAACAGCTGAGGTTCAAGTTCGATAGCCAAGATGATGCAACCAGACAAGCTTGCACCCATGTTTTCAAGTCTGCTCGGCGACAGTATCGGTATAACTTGAGGAACACTCACTTTGAAGGCAAGGCTAACACTGAACTTTCCCAAACATCTCCACTGGAAAATATATCAGATGAAGACTGGAGGGGCCTCGTTAAACGCTGATCTGATCCGAAGTATCAGGTACATTATATATATGTGGTCAGATCACATGTTGAAGTCCTATTTACGCATGTGCCACACAAATCTATCTTCTTGTAGGTGAACTGTTCAAAGAACAAGGCCAACCATACGAAAGTGAAATTCCAACAGACAATAGGATCTCGTAGCTATATTGCACACGGCGAGGCTCTTGTAATTAGTTGTTGTTGCACTCTTGTCGCTGTACCATATTATCAGATCTATGTTGACTTGTTCCAAATGCAGAGGAAAGCCTGCAAGGACCAAAAAGTACCTGAACCAAATGCTGTGGAAATCAACAAGGACTGTCACACCAGCAAGAAGAAGGGCATGACTACACCAGTCAAAGCTGCTGTTGTAAGTCCTTAATCCTCAAGCCTTTTAACTACTACTTACTCTGACTTGTGCCTTGAACTGCATGGTTTGCAGCCAATGTCTATTACTCTTTTCAATTTTATACACAATTGTCTTAGCGTATCATTGCACCTTACAAGGTTTAAAAGAGAGGAGTGATGTTCCTTTGATCTTGACTCGTAATCTAGTTCCGTGCTGGACTTGCCCACACAACGTTACAATTGCCTGTTTGTCTGTTCTCAGTTGTTTTGTGATATGAATGATGTCATACTATGCTTGCTGTATTATAAACTTTGTCTCTTTATCCTTAGCCCTCAATACAATGTGAAGAAATAGACAATACATTAGCGATGGTACATGGCCATATGTTTCGAACCTGGTTTTATTATGTACTTTGCAATAAAATACAACTAATATTTTACATGGGTTCACCAGAATAAGTTATGTATATAGACCAAAGCTATTTTGTTTGGTTTTGCTACCTCCTTAATATCTTCTGTTCTGGTACTACTAATGTAAAAACTCAACTTTTCAGTGGGCTATGGAAAAAATGGTGGAACCTCCACCTTCTGAAGGTGGCGAGGCAACTATAACCGCAATGTTAGCTCTTGCTGCAGTGGGTCAGTACCTGTCCACTAACAGTGCCAAAAGCATGTTCCTGCGTAATATTGGGTTGGTTGTTAAGGCAATCTCGTCCAAACTACCTCATGATCAAGATATGCAAGCTCAAAGCAATGTTGTATCTGCGCTCCAAACACAAGTCCATTCCCTAATAGAGACCTTTTGTGAAACAAGGAGAGACATTGTTCGATGTCGTCAAGATATGCATGGTTTTGAAACCAGACTATCAGGCATTTGCTATGTTGTTCAGGAGCCTAGGAGAAATGAAGGCGAGGGTTCTGGTGCTCCATCAGACAATACAGCATGAAAAATTAACAGTCAGGTCAAATGAACTGAGCTTCTAAACTTCTGGTGGTGCATTTATCTGCTAGACTGTTAAGTTTTATGCCAACCTTCCTTTTGTTTTATAGTTGTAATTTGTTTTGGTGCGATACAAAATTTGTTCTTAACGTGCAGCCACCGGCTGAAGAAAACAACAAGCCATTTTTGTATAGTGTAGGGTGTTCCCTATATTTGCACTGGTGGCGATCTTTGATGCCGAGTGGATGTAATCCGTGCAATCGCCTTAATAGCCTAGCGTTAGTTTCGGCCATATTTATTTCCTAGTCTTCTTTTTCCCTGATTTGCTAGTGGCCGCAACAACCATGGTCCATATACGGGTCGTAGGATCCATGGGTCTCCTACGGGCCGTCGATAAATGGGTCTACATGGGCCGTAAACGGGCGTAATTGTTATCGGCCCAGCACGGTAACGGGCCGTTAACAGGCCGTAGGACAGCAAAGGCTTAATTCTATCACAGGAATAACGGGTCGTTAATGGGCCAGAATATAGGACGGGCTGGAAACGGCACAACGGGTTAACAGGCCAGAAACGGGCGGACTCTTGCCATGGGCCGAATTTGGCCCATTAGGGGAATAGGCTAGTAACGGGCCGGAATTAATCGAGGGCCGGAATGGAGCCCAAGAACATATGGGCCGTCAATAGGCCGAAAGCTAACACGGGCTGGAAACGGCCCATGTGAATCACGGGCCGTTAACGGGTACAAAGAAATTTACTGTTCATTATGGGCTAGAGTCACCGTGGGCCTCTAAAGGGCCTAATGATACGAAGGCCTCATATGGGCCGAAAGACGTCATGGGCCATACATGGGCCGAAAGTGAAATGGGCTAGTGTTATATTCGACGGCCCACATGACGTTGTTGGGCTGATTTCCGTTAGGGCCTAACGGGCCGTGAGTTACCGGGCTGTAAAATGGGCTATTTGCGAAGAGACCGTTAACAGGCTTTTCATGGGCCAGCACGTTAACTTTTAACCAAGTCAAACAGGCCGGCTTTGTAAGCTAAATGGGCCAGTGGTGGGCCGTGGCACGTGTCGACATATCATAGGCGCCTATCTGACCCACGGACGAGCTGACACGTGTTTCGTCCGGCCAATAAGAATTTTACACATGGAAATTTCCCATTGGTCCGGGCTGTTAACGGGTTATCGGATCCAAAACCCGACCCGATAGCTTAACGGCGTTCCATTACGGTGGATGCCACGTGTCTGTCACCCTTGACGAAAGCACTTCTGTGACGCGTGATTTATCATCATGGAAGTGGACACTTTCGTGATGATAATTTTGGTAATGTCATGGAACACTTCTACGACAGCACAGGTATGACTATCTTGATTCTGTCATAAAATCGTCATGGATGTACATGCATGACAAAAAACGCGACCTACTGTGACAAACACGTATCATCACGGAAGTGTATTTTTTTGTAGTGTATAGAGGGGGCGATCCACGAGAAGAGAGTGGAGGTATCATCTGCATGAGGTATCCATAGAATTGAAGAGAGGGATGATGATGTGTGTGTGCGCGCGCGCGCGATCGATAAAGAGTGCCACCGAATTTCTGTGTGCCCACGTCAAAGATATACGGTGGCTGGCCTACTGGAATGTGAGAGGGGACAGGTGCAGTTTGTCTCTGTGGCATTGATACCTACCTACAACGATCGACTATCGGTGTGTGTGGGGGATAGGGGGCGAGACCTAACTATAGAGGTACAATGGCTGGTATATGTGTGGAGGAGGAGAGAGACCTACCCTATGTATTGAGGGAGATCGATCGGCATCCATGCATATGTGTAGGAGAGGAATAAGGTTGGGAGAGAGAAAGAGCTAGAGTGTCGGAGGGGTTGGTGGTGAAGTTGCTTCTAACAAATGGTGGGAGAGGCTTGCTACACAAATGGAGGGCATGCCTACACTATCAATAAGAGATGGGATGCCTGCCTGCCTGTGCACGTGCATCTGAGAGATGGGTCAGAAGGCATGCACGAATGATGAGGGGGGACGATATGGCTGTGGTAAGCAGACATAACTTCATAGGAAAATCAATCGCCCTTTGTCGGAGAAAGGAGAGACATAACTTGTGTGGTACGTCGATCGATGGGTGGGGAAAAATAGTTAAAGTCGACCTAGGTATATGTAGGGAGATCGATCGGTATACATGCATGTATGTGTTTGAAGCAAATAATGCTCGGCAAGAAGGATAGATAGAGAGGGATGTAGCTAGGTGGTGGTGCGAGAGGCATACTATATCTAGGGGGAAGGAGTGTGCGAGTATGAGATCGATGAAAAGAGGGGCAGGAGTGAGGCATGGACGGTGAGAAGAGAAGAGGGAAAGCTTGTGTTTGTGGTAGGCAAACCTGGCTAGAGAGGCATATTGATCGATGTGTGTCGTAAAGAAGGAGTTGGGGAGCCTACACACACCATGGGTGAACGACCTAAAGTGAAAAGACGAATTTGCGCGATGGAGCTAGAGAATGCTGAGGGAGGGTGAGAGGGATGCAGGCATATGCATGCACGAGAGAAAGTTAGTGCTAGCTACAAAGATAAGAGGATTGTGTGGGTGTAAAAGACGAATAGAGATCATAATTCATTATAAAAAGTGAATTCAGACATTTGAAGAATTTATCATAGTGTTTTAAACCGACGCATGCGGGTATATATATAATGGTGATACACATGGTGTGGTTATGAACATGTTATACTACATATAATATATTTTATATATAAAAACAGAGTTGGTGATGATGGTGTGCCTGCCATCCTGCAATATAAGGCCGTCCGATTTATATCTGACAGATAGGAAGGAAACTATGGCAATTTTGAAAAAGATACCCACACCCCTCTCCACATTTGCAAATAAGGCCCCCCTTGATCATCTTGATGTTCCGTGCAACGCATGGGCATCTTGCGAGTACTACGTATAATATATTGAACATTGATTATAATTTGGGAGAATGTGTGGCTTTTGCAGCTCAGGGCTAAATACTTGTCATAATGTAGGGGGCAGGGCACTATACTTTGTGTGATAAACACGGTGTATGTATGGAACATGGTTTAGATTATGAATATCTAGTTAGTACAACAAATGTACTATTATTTGGAATCAACATCAAGTGTATTCAAAAAATTGAATTCGAGTTCATATAGTACACATAATTCTTATCTATCTCTATAGTAATCATGTGTTGTGTTGTTAAGGTAATACACGAATGATGGTTGAAGTTGGCAACAATCATGATTGTAGATTCTTATTCAAATAGAGAAACTAATTCAAATTTAGTTAAAATTGCAGCGGTAGTATAGACATTTGGAATGCACTAAAATGTTGGTATGAGTAGGTTACATGCATTATACAGCCAGCGAAAAAATTTAATTGGACATAACATGGATTCATAGCTTTGAATAGCATCTGTATAGTAAAAGGAGACAAGACACTCTCTTTGTGTGGTGTGAATAGTTTTATTTTTTTCGTTTTTTTCGTCGAGGGAAGTGCGAATTGATTTGGTACGTATAAGTACAATATTACACGTTAGGCTTTGATACGTTTCCAACATATCTACTTTTCCAAACACTTTTGCCCTTGTTTTGGACTCTAACTTGCATGATTTGAATGGAACTAACCCGGACTGACACTGTTTTCAGCAGAACTGCCATGGTGTTATTTTTGTGCAGAAATAAAAGTTCTCGGAATGACCTGAAAATCCACAGAGACTTGTTTTGGAATTAATGAAAGATATTGGCGAAAGAATCAGCATCAGGGGGCCCACACCCTGTCCACGAGGGTGTAGGGCACCCTCCCCCCTGGGGCGCGCCCCCTGCCTCGTGGGCCCCCTGGGACTCCACCGACCTCAACCCCAACTCCATATATTCACTTTCGGGGAGAAAAAAAACAGAGAGAAGGATTCATCACGTTTTATGATACGGAGCCCCGCCAAGCCCTAATCTTCCTCGGGAGGGCTGATCTGGAGTCTGTTCGGGGCTCCGGAGAGGGCTGATCCTATCTTGCAAGTCAATAGTCACCTACTATGTGTTATGATCCGGCAACCCCGAAGTGACAATAATCGGGACCACTCCCGGTCATGACCGTAGTTTGAGGAGTTCATGTATTCACTAAGTGTTAATGCTTTGGTCCGGTACTCTATTAAAAGGAGGCCTTAATATCCCTTAGTTTCAAATAGGACCCCGCTGCCACGGGAGGGTAGGAAAAAAGATGTCATGCAAGTTCTTTTCCATAAGCACATATGACTATATTCCGAATAAATGCCTACATTACATTGATGAACTGGAGTTAGTTCTGTGTCACCCTATGTTATAACTGTTGCATGAGGAATCGCATCCGACATAATTATCCATCATTGATCCATTGCCTACGAGCTTTTCACATATTGATCTTTGCTTAGTTACTTTACTGTTGCCACTATTACGATTGCTACAAAAACTGCTACCGTTAATTTTGCCACCGTTACTGTTACTTCCATACTACTTTGGTACTAAATACTTTGCTGCAGATATTAAGTCTTTCAGGTGTGGTTGAATTGACAACTCAACTGCTAATACTTGAAAATATTCTTTGTCTCCCCTTGTGTCAAATCAATAAATTTAGGATTGCTACTCTACCCTCGAAAACTGTTGCGATCCCCTATACTTGTGGGTTATCAAGACTATTTTCTGGCACCGTTGCCGGGGAGCATAACTCTATTCTTTTAGTCACTTGGGATTTATACCTGTTGATCACTATGAGGAACTTGAAAGATGAAAGAACCAAGATTTTTCCCTCAACTACGAGGGGAGGTAAGGAACTGCCATCTAGCTCTGCACTTGATTCACCTTCTGTTATGAGTAAATTTGCGACACCTACACCTGTTATTGATTCTAATATGTCACATGTTATTGATGATGCCACTTCTACTATGCATGATGCTTATGATGAAACTACTTCTATGCTTGATAATAATGTGCCATTAGGTGAATTTCTTGATGAACAACTTGCTAGGGTTAGAGAGAATGAAATTATTGAAACAGATAATATTGATGAAAGTGATGATGAAGATTCTCCCCCTAGATATGAATTGCCTGATGTGCCTGAGGGTTATGTTATGGATGAAGAAACTGCTAGAGACCTTTTTGCTTGCAAAGGTAGATATGATCTTAAGAAACTGTTAGCTAAGCTGAAAGAAAAGTCTTTGAATGCTATAATGAAATATGACCCTGCTTTTGCTACTTCACCTATCTGTATTTCTGATACGGATTATGATTTCTCTGTCGATCCTGATTAATTACTTTGGTTGAATCTGATCCTTTTTATGGCTATGAATCTGAAACTGTTGTGGCACATCTTACTAAATTGAATGATATAGCCACCCTATTCACTCATGAGGAAAAATTTGTTACTACTATATCTTTAAGTTATTTCCTTTCTCATTAAACGGTGATGCTAAAACATGGTTTAGTTCTCTTAATCCTAGTTGTGTGCGTAGTCCCCAGGATATGATTTATTACTTCTCTGCTAAATATTTCCCCGCTCATAAGAAACAAGCTGCCTTAAGGGAAATATATAATTTTGTGCAAATTGAAGAAGAGAGTCTCCCACAAGCTTGGGGGAGGCTTCTCCAATAACTTAATGCTTTGCCTGATCATCCTCTTAAGAAAAATGAAATACTTGATATCTTTTATAATGGACTAACCGATGCTTCCAGAGACCACCTGGATAGTTGTGCTGGTTGTGTTTTCAGGGAAAGAACTGTTGAGCAAGCTGAATTGCTATTGAATAATATATTGAGTAATGATAATGATTGGACACTTCCTAAACCAACTCCTAAGCCAACTCCGAAGAAAAGGGGTATTCTATTTCTCAGCCCTGAAGATTTGCAAGAGGCAAAGAAATCTATGAAATAAAAGGGTATTAAAGCTGAAGATGTTAAGAATTTACCACCTATTGAAGAAATACATGGTCTTAATAACCCGACAAAGGTAGTAAAGGTAAACTCTCTATATAGATTTGATGAAGGTGATATTCCTCGTAATAAGTCTGCTAGCCAATGTTTGGATGAGTTTGATAATTTTATTGTTAAACAAGAAAACTTCAATGCTTATGTTGGTAGACAATTCAAACGTAATGCTTATATGGTTGAACACTTGACAGATTATATGTCTAGAGTTAAAGGTGACCTTAACCTTACACTACTAGGAAAAAGGCTACTAGCAGCGCGGGTACCCGTGCTACTAGTATCGCGCTACAGCTAATAGTTAGTAGTAGCGCGGGTAAACCCACGCTACTACTAACATTTTAGTAGTAGCGCAGGTGCAAACCCACGCTACTAGTAATGAAATAGTAGTAGTGCGGCAGATTTTCCCCACGCTACTACTAAAAAGTTAGTAATTAGCCAGGTTTGAAACCCACGCTACTACTAACGAAGTAGTAGTAGCGCGTTTCGTTTTTCCCACGCTACTACTAACTAATTAGGAATTAAAAAAAATAAAAGCCTCCAATTCCATTCTATGCATACAATTCCAACAACTAAAACAAACACATATTTGCAATAAACCAGCAGCATTACACATCATTACTAATCCAAGATTTGTAATAAACCAGCGGCATTAGAGCACATCCTACAAGAGCATACAGAATTGTCATGGTTTTCAGGCCTTCAATTAAAACACCTACACTTCTTGCCAAGTCATTTACTCCCAGCTAGTGCAAACACAGTTACAAGCAAACCAAAATGCATAAAAACACCAAACACTGGCATCTCTCCAAATGATCCGCTCCCTCTGCATCCTTGCAAGCATCTTCACGATAAGCATGCCTGACAAAGAGGTTCCAAAAACTTACTGGCGGAGACCTGCGACGAAGTGAGCCGCATCAGTATTTCCACGTGTCCCAAAAACAAGTCAAGAAAAATAACGGGGGAGAAAGAGCAACTGCAAAACTAACATGATAAATGCATAATCATTTTACATGGATTACATATAATTGGTTCCATATAATAAGACAGAATATATATTTGGTTTCTTTATATCTAAGCATAAACAGATATGCACAGTTATCATGGCTTGATGCCTCAAAGAACTGCTGCATTGGCACATATATATAACAATGCAAACAATAAATATAAGCATAAACACGTAAATTTGGACTACAGCAAATCAGGTGCACAAACTCATCTGAAAGTGGCCTGGGATGCGGCGCCCTTGCTCTGAAACCAAATCAACAGAGAGCAGAGCACGTCAAAAGATTTTTTTTTTCATTCATATAGGCATGCTATGGTACAAATTGACGCCAATATAGATACAAATAGACACAGTGTTGATTAAGATGGATTATCAGAAGATATTTTCGTGTAACTTAAATGGTTCAGAAAAATATAGGGAGATTTCATATGCAGTAAGTGGATGAAGCACATATCTAGAGACATTTTTTGAATTAACTGGTAGAATAAAAATCAGGTGCATTGGTACAGCAGCATAGGACTAATGGATGGCTTGAGGGTCAAAATAGCCAAGATATTTATGAGCAAGCCAGAAAGTGGCATGTCCAAATTAACTACTGGACAAAGAATGCATTTATGTGTATTCAAAATTGAGTTTGAAGCTAGTCTTCTAGCATATAACAACTTCTCACTGAAGAAGATAATGCAAAAGCATAGTAAGATCCAAAGATAGTTGGCATGGAGTTGGCCATTCACATTCAAGTAACCAGTTCCATCGTGGGCTTGAGGGTTGGAACCGTACGTCATTAGGTACTGCTGATGTGTTACTGTTAGCTGATACAGCAGAGATCCTTGTCGGTGTCAAAACCAGCGGATCTCGGGTAGGGGGTCCCGAACTGTGCGTCTAAGGCTAATGGTAACAGGAGGCGGGGGACACAATGTTTACCCAGGTTCGGGCCCTCTCGATGGAGGTAATACCCTACTTCTTGCTTGATTGATGTTGATGATATGAGTATTACAAGAGTTGATCTACCACGAGATCGTAGAGGCTAAACCCTAGAAGCTAGCCTATGATTATGATTGTTCTCGTCCTACGGACTAAACCATCGGGTTTATATAGACACCGGAGGGGGCTAGGGTTACACAGAGTCGGTTACAAAGAAGGAGATCTACATATCCGAATTTCCAAGCTTGCCTTCCACGCCAAGAAGAGTCCCATCCAGACACGGGACGAAGTCTTCAATCTTGTATCTTCATAGTCCAACAGTCCGGCCAAAGTATATAGTCCGGCTGTCCGAGGACCCCCTAATCCACGACTCCCTCACTAGCCCCCGAACCAGGCTTCAATGACGATGAGTCCGGCACGCAGATTGTCTTTGGGATTGCAAGGCGGGTTCTTCTCCAAGTCCAGAGTACCTGTTGTAACGAGTAGTGTCCGGCTTCCCATTAATGTTGCACTCCTCGGCTTCTGTACCTTAATAATGGCAATCTCCACGTGTCGAGCGAATGCGAGAAATCGGGGCATTTTTACATCTGCCACACTGACCATGTTAGTAAATCGTCTATTAAAGAGACGGGGATCCTCAGATCCAAATCACACTATCTTCCCCAAGCGAGGAATCACCAGAGCGCGCCTGAAAAACCATTCCATCATGGCCGGCCAGCGCAGTTCCTCCTCTCGCTCCCGTAGCGTTAGGCCAGGCGATTGCGTGAAGTGTACCATATCTCACGGCCGATTGGTGGAGTTGCAGACCCAAGGGTTTCTCCCACTCGCATACATGGTCCCCGTCCGAGCCGGACTAGCCACCTACAATGGCGGGGAGCAAGCGGAGAGTTTTACCAACCCATCCTGGGGGGAGCGACTATGCCTTGTCCCTTACTTGCTGATGGGCCTCGGATTTCCAATCCATCCGTTCCTCCGCGGTCTCCTGGAGTACTACGGCCTCCAGCTGCATAACTTCACTCCTGCCTCCCTATTACACATCGCGGGTTACGTCGCCCTTTGCGAGCTTTTCCTGGGCTGCGAAGCTCATTTCGAGCTATGGAAGAGGCTATTCTGCCTCATCCCCCGCACTCAGGAGGGTTCGATATATCAAGTGGACGGAGCCGAAACATGGCGCATCGCCGGAACTGGATACCTGTCCGGTACTCCAAAGAAGACATCCGAAGACTGGCCTTCGGAGTGGTTTTATATGGAGGACGTCCCCCTTCCGAACCCTATTCGCATGGGCCGTCCTGAGTTTGCTAATGCCCTGTTGAAGAAACGCCAAGCTGGCGCCCTCGGAGCCCCCAGGCGGAAGATAACAGAGAAGTCCTTTACCTGATGGGCAGGACAAGAATGCTAGCCCAATCAGGACTGACAATAATCGAGGTTATGTAAATATGTATAATGCGGGGAGTGCAGTCACTCCAGTATCGGGGGAAACCCATGTGGCACTTCAATGGAGAAGATGATGCCACCCGCTGCGGTCATAAAGGTCCAGACTCCGCCACCGCTCTGGCGAAAATACTGTCCGACTTGTAGAAAGGAGAAGAAGGGGAGTTTACCCATATTAAGCCACAGGATGGATTTTCCATGTACAACCCCCCAAGCTGGGTGAGCCGCTATCTTTTACTCAACTCCATTCATTTCCGCATTCTTCATCACAAATATTTATCTTGCTAATTCCTAGCAGGAACTACGAAAAGCTGTGAGGGAGGTCCACAGCCCGCCTCCACAGCCAGAGAACCCAGACCGGGCCCTCGACCCCGGACTCGAAGAAGATCCGGACATATTCGTGGAGCTCGTCGACAGGACGTTTTATCAGTTAAGCCGTGACGGTGCCTTGGTGGCCATCATAGCTAATTATCCCGGCCTACTCCCTGCATCGCATATAAGTAAAACCGGAGTCCTAACTTCCGAGAAGGATCCCTTCTGTGCACTTTACCCACCGCATATGCATTGTGTTTCACAGGGTAGGCCATCAGGGCACCGCGCCTAACCCGCAGTGACTCGCCAACAAGGGGCACCGAAGCTGGGTAGGCTTAAAAGGAAGGCAGTCTGGACCGAGATGCCGTCGCAAAGGTATGATTTAAAACCTGCTCCGTAATTGTCGTCTTTAAAATATAACAATGTCCCTTGTCCCCTGGTAGAAAGAGTACTCACTGGACTATGACCGGAGATCCTACCAGCCTCTCCTCCACCAGCCGGACTCAAGAACCAGACTCGAGGGCGGAGGCCAACAAGGGGACAGCGCCGGACAGTCCTCGTACAGAGGATGCGGTTATAATATCTGCTACAAATTCCAAAGTGGAGAGCACCATGAATCACAGGCGTCGTCGGGCCGTACTCCGCGACCCCAATTTCTCCGAAGAGGCGTTTAATGCTTTCAACTCAGGAGACGCGTACATCCAGGCTGCTCGAGGTGGGCTTGCTAGAACCACAGACCAGTATTTAAAGGATATACAGGTAAGAAAAATCTGGTAATTATGTATACCAGTAGCCCCTGAGACTTGAAACAGTTGGCACAACTGATTTAAGGATCATTGTATGCCCAGGTTCTTACAGAGAAGACTACCCATTTGTCCCAGGAGCTGGAGGAGTGCAAAGCCCAGCTAAGGGCCGCAGTTGCCGAAATGGAGGAATCCAAGAAGGCCTCTTGTGGTAATACTTGTCTTGATCAACAAGAATGTAATAACGTATACCAGTAGGTGTTCGGCATGCTTGCGATTCTAACAATAGATTCTGCAGGCAATCCCGGAGTGAATTCGGAGATAGTACCGGGGGATGAGCAACTTGTTCGACGACAGCTAGAGGCTAGCGAGCGCATGCTTACATGGGTTATTCGAGAGAAAAATGATCTCCAGGATGCCCATACCCGGCTGGGTATTGAACTAAAAGATGTTCGGGCCCAGCTTGCTTACTCCGTGAAGGAGAATAAGAGGCTTCGACGCGGCATTTTTAGTAAGTGCTCGAATGAACCTTTATATATTTTGGCGAAGAAGCGGGCTAACAGAGTTATGTCTGTAGGTATGCTGACACGTCGCCTTGAGGAGGAGATGCCCGGATCCGCAGGCGATCTTCTACAAGAGCTTTCACAATTGCACGAACAAGTTCGGCAAGTGATGCAGGGTATTGCCCAAGCCTTGTGGCCATCCGCCTCCCTGCCAGGAGGCATGGGAGAGCTTGTAGATATGCACAAGGGAGCGCGGCGGCGCTTCCGGTTATGGAAGATATCGGCCTGCCGACAAGGTGCGAGGGAAGCCTGGGCTATGGTGAAGACACGATACACCAAGGTTGATACGAATCACATGGCACAGGTCGGACCTATAGGGTCAGATGGGAAAGAAATTCCCGTAAGTCTGGTATATGACCAGGTAGGATTAGCCGCCAAGTATTCCAAACAGGGTTGTAGGCTAGACAGCCTATTGGATGGCATAGAAGAAGAATTTAGCAAGTCTAAATGACTGTGTACTTCGATGGACACATTTTGTCCCTAGCCGGATTGTAAATCATTTTTCATGGCGGACCTTTTCGCTTCAACCTCCGGACCCGACAGTCCGAAGTGTATCCGAATACCCGCTCGGTTATGTAAACCGGGGTACGCGTGGAAACCAGGCGTAGGGGTCATAAGTGCTTGAACAGACAAGTACCCAACTAGTTATATTATATTACATGGATAGTAAGAAACATCTTCCAGGGAGAATAGTTCCGTTAAGGGTTCCATTCCCTGGGTGTGCATGCGTGAATATGCATGTCCGAATTGCGAACAGAGACGCAGGACATAAAACATCTGGGGGCTTATGTTGTAATAGGTAAGAAAACATCTTTTGTTCACCGACAGAATATTCCCTTAAGATCGCTAGCTTTCGGCTTCACCCAGTCTGAGGTACACATCCGGCTGACCCGGCAGTAACAATCGCAGAGGTGCTCCCCTTATGCCCTAGCCGAATTAACGGGAACATAGGGCATAAATACAAGAGCCAGGCAACCCAGCTTGGCCAAAACATAAGTCATATCGATGCATATAATGGCGAAGAAAAGGTACATATGGAAAAAATGACACATACGTAGTGGGCATGAAGCCCGGAAGATAATTATATTAAGCTTCTAGATGACAAGCCCCCAGGTATATTGAGCGCGCATAGCGTGGCAAGAGTGTGCGGTCGAGGCGCACTTAAAGCCTGTAAGGTAGTAAAAAAACAGCGAAGAAATAGATAAAGAAAGAGAATATAACTTAAAAAAGGAAGGCGGTGGGAAGGAAACGAACACGGAGTTCAGCACTAGGCGTAGAATCTTCGGAGTCTGGCCGCGTTCCATGGGTTTGGCTCGAGTCGATTATCTGATGCATCACGCAGACGGTACGCTCCTCCGGTGAGAACTTTATCAATGATGATGGGACGCTCCCACTTGGGCTTGAGCTTGTCCTTTTTCTTCTCCGGTAAGCGTAGAACGAGTTCACCAACGTTATAAGTTTTGGCCCGTACTTCCCTGCTTTGATACCTTCGAGCCTGTTGCTGATAGAATGCGGAACGGGCTTTTGCGACGTCGCGTTCCTCCTCCAGGGCATCTAAACTGTCCGGCCGATCTAGCTCGGCCTCTCTCTCTTCGTACATGCGCACTCGAGGTGAGTCATGAATGATGTCGCGGGGAAATACCGCCTCTGCGCCGTACACCATAAAAAATGGTGTGTATCCGGTAGTGCGGTTCGGCGTGGTCCGCAACCCCCATAGTACGGAGTCGAGCTCCTCGACCGAGTGCGTATCTGATTCCTTCAAGGATCGCACTAGTCTAGGTATAATTGAGCTTAATGCCCATGTTGCCGCACCAAATTTTCACCTCATCGGCCGTGAAGTTGGAGCCGTTATCGGTGATGATGCTGTGGGGGACACCGTAACGGTGTACGGCCCCGGATATGAAGTCTATCACTGGTCCGGATTCGGCCATTTTAACTGGTTTGGCTTCTATCCATTTGGTGAATTTATCCACCATGACCAACAAGTATTTTTTTCTTATGGCTTCCTCCTTTAAGGGGTCCGACCATATCAAGCCCCCAGACCGCAAAGGGCCAAGTTATGGGGATTGTTTGGAGAGCGGTAGGTGGCATATGGCTTTGATTTGCAAAAAGCTGGCAACCAACGCAACGTTGGACGAGGTCCTGTGCGTCTGCTCTGGCTGTCGGCCAGTAGAAACCTGTACGGAAGGCCTTGCTTACAAGGGCCCGAGCTGCGGCATGGTGGCCGCTGAGTCCAGCGTGAATTTCGGCCAAGAGCTGCCGCCCTTCCTCTTCGGAGATGCACCTTTGGAGCACTCCAGTCGCGCGTTTCTTATAAAGCTCTCCCTCGTGAACCTTGTAGGTTTTGGAGCGCCGCACAATGCAGCATGCCTCATTTTGGTCCTCGGGGAGTTCTTGCCTATTTAAGTAGGCTAAGAAGGGTTCTGTCCACGGGGCGATGACAGCCATGATCACGTGGGCGGAAGGTGTCACTACTAGAAAAAAGCTTACTAGTGGCGCACCAGTTTTGCCTACTAATGGCGCACTACTGGTGCGCCACTAGCATCATGCCACTAGTAATTTTTACTAATGGCGCACCGCTGGTGCGCCATTAGTATCTGGTACTCTAATGGCGCACCGAGCAGTGCGCCATTAGTATAGGCCACGGTGCGCCATTAGTATGCCTCCCAGGGGGCCATATATACCCATGTGCTTTGCCATACTAATGGCGCACTGCAGTGTGATGCGCCATTAGTATCCTTCGGCATACTAATGGCACACTGCTGGGTGATGCGCCATTAGTACCCTCTGGCATACTAATGGCGCACTGCTCTGGGATGCGCCATTAGTATCCTTTGGCATACTAATGGTGCACGTTGGCATGATGCGCCATTAGTATGTATATTAGGGATTATTATTTTTTTCTTTTCTGATTTTTGCACAGATTACAAAATATATTATTGGACAGAAAATAAGCAGCAGGACACAGCAACAGCAGATTCATCGAATACAATAGAAGATTAGTCTCCGAATACAATTCATCATATTAGTCTCCGAATTCAAAAGACCGAATGAAGATAGAACATTACAAGTCTCGAGACCGCGAGTAGCGAGTTTGTCTTCACATTACAAGTCGATATCGATCATCTAAACTACCATCACATAGAAGAGAGATGCGGTCATCACGATGAGCATCATCGCGATGAAACTGGTCTTCATCCGGTTCCTCCAACGCTCCCTCCTCTCTCCCGCTAGATAGCGCGCGTATCTAGATTCCGCCTCCGCCCTAGTGGTGTACCCTTTGTAACTGTTACCGCTGAAACGGTGAACCTGTCTCCGACACTCCTCCCAGTCGTCGTAGACTCCGGGAACCTTACCCTTGTACACGACATACGACGGCATCTCTATGCACTAGCCAAACAACAGACAATACATAAGCAATATATAAGTATGCAACAAAAGGATCGGAAGAGAAAAGCAAGACATCCATAGCACGATTCATGGTCCTACTAACAAATAGCATCGATTACATCTAAGTTGAACGACTGTCCAAACCAAAGAGACATACAAGTTCACTACAGTTTAATTACAACATGAGCTAATGAATGTTTCAGAACTACACATAGCATCACAACTTTCGACTCGACTCATGGGACCGGAGCGTGGATGAAGCCGCCGTCTGTCGTGATGGTCATGAAGTCGCGGGCGTTGTCAGCCTGCATTTGTAGCGTTGTGTCTATCTCGCTGTTGGACGGTTGAAATTTGAGGTAGAACTGCCCCGAGGTACGAAGGACATCTTGATGGATGATTTCTGCAAACTCCGACTGGATGCGAAAGAATTCTTGTCGGATGTCCGCGTCCTGGATTGCCCCCAAGCTTGCGGCCCAATCTTTGAGATTATTTGGTAGCAGAAGGTGATTATGGTCCCGCACGATCGCCCGCATGTGATGGAGGGCGTAGTAGGCATCCTTCTGACCGCCAGGCGGCTGCTTGACGCAGGGGAACGTCGTATTGTGGGTGAACACGTGCCTGCCGTACCTACGAACTGGCCTCTTAAAGGTGCCTCCAGATGCGGCGTAGCCGGGGAGAGCATCATCAAGAACTTTCTTGATATTTGTGTAGTCTATCTTGGAGTCACGGTCCGGGTCGAGATACGTGGCCATGGAATATTTCGGGCTTAAGAGGATGAGTGTGCAATGTGTGTCACTGCACAGAACACGGAATGTTAGAAAAAAAGAACGATCGAAATCTAAGAAATCATATGTTACGGGGCGGTTAGGAGATGACTTACTCGGGAAAGTAAGGCACGAGGAAGTTATCCTTATCTGGGTTTGCCAGAATGACGCCTTCGAGGTGTGAACTCGCGACTTGCCGGTCCCCAGCGCTGCCCAAGATCTTGGCACGCATGTAGAAGGGGTCGACTATCACAATGTCCGGGGTCTTGTCTCTAATGATCCGCATCTCCATACTCAGCGAAAACAGCCGAACGAAGGTGTAGTGCAGCGGATGAAGGTTAAGCATAGCAAAGATGTCATCAAATCGCAGGACGATCGTACCCCCGACGGCGCTATCCACAAAGCCCTTGCCCTCTGGCACCTTGGCCACGAAAACCGGGTATGCCACATCATTCTCTCTGAGACGCCGCTTCTCCAAAGAAAGAACACTGTCATGCAGACTCCGCATAGCACCGGTTGCAGCATTGAGCATATTTGTCGGTAGCATCGGCCTACCCGCCACATGCACCCTCCTCGAGATATCCTTAGGTGAAGGTGGTCCGTCCTGAGCACGGATCGTACTCGGTGCCGGTTGGCTCGCACTGGCGCCCTTGTTAGTCTTTCGTTTCCGTCCCTTCTTCTTGATCTGCTGTAATGGGATCGAGTTCTGCTCACAGACCGCCTTCTTGAGCGTGTTGGGGCTGATAATATTTGGCACCTCAGCTATCTGAGGCTCGGTGAAGGCGGCAGCTGGAGGCGTCTCCTGAGAACTGAACGCCAGACGACGCCTGTTGCAATTGGGTTTCTCCGCCGTACCAGCTAGATCGCGGTCGTCTTTTTGAGGGTTGGGTTCTTGAGAAGGAGGCCCGCAGAACTCGTCACCGTACCCATGCTCGGCAAAGTACTTATCGACGTTGGTAAATGTACCGTCGTCGTTGTCGTCGTCGTCCGGATCCTGTGCCATATGCATGTTCGGATCCTGTGCCATAGGGATGTCCGGCAGGTCCGGTAGCGTTGCGGCGTTCTTGCCATGGCTTGGCGCTGGCACGACTGGCGGTCTTGTCTGTGGGGTGGTGTCCCCCGCCCCCAAACGAATCTGGCTCTTCGGCCAAAGCAGGGGCCAGCTTACACAGGCGCTGAGGGTCATCACATCATCTTCGTCGGCCCCAGCGGGTCGAATCGGAGGTAACAACTCGTCGCAGCCTGGCAGTACCCGAACCAGTTCAACCCTATAGAAGGTGGGTGGCATCGGATTACCGTGGAACACGCGGTTGCCCGGTTGAACGATTCTGCCCTTGGCGACATCGACCAACTCGCCGCCCACGAAGTGCAGGAGAGTGCAAGGAACATCGGTGGCGCCCTGCGAAAACATGTAGGGCGTCAGGGATGCCCAGTCAAAGGCAAGGAGATGAAGTCATCGGCCGAGAGGCTTAGTTACCGTGATGCCGTCGAGCTCGGCTAATGTCGAGGCACCGCCAACGGCGGGCGTGCGCGTGCAACTGACGGAGGGGCCGCTTGCTGGCGAGGTGCCGGCCGGCGTACACCCAGGTGCATTAAGCTCCAATGCCCGTGCCGGCGCCGGAGACACGAATACCGCCTCCGCCGGAGACACCAATGGCGCCGCCTGCGCGTTGTGCGAGTTGCTGGCCGTGAAGCTGGGAACCGGGGGAGGCCCCTGTTGGCCGCCCGCAATCCACGTCGTCAGCCCCTGAATCAAGGTAGGCACAATGGCGGTGAGCGTCGTTCCCAGTTGTTGTTGCACTTGCTCTTGGACAATCTCCGGAATCCGCGCCACTTGTGCCTTGAGTTCTTGAACCTCGCGCGACTGGCTTTCCGAGCTGGTCTTTTTCTCCTTTCGCCCACCAGCGGTATAGTATGACGACCATTTTGTGGACAAGCCTTTGCCGGCCACACGACCAGCTGACGACGGCTTACTGAGCTTATCCTTGTTTTTCATTACGTTCAACGCCCTATTTAAAGGGGTGTCAAAAGGGGAGCTCTGAGATGACCCCGCGCTACTGCTTTCAGCCTCCTGCGGAAGGAATGTGAACCATTTAGAAATTTGGCTTCATTAACTAGAATGCAACCATATATGTAGCTAATTACGCGGGGGTGTATTCCTTACCAGAACTTTCTCAAGCGCCTTGGTCTTCGGATCCGTGGTAAGCTCCTTTGTTACCGGGTCCTCCTTGTACCGGGCCCTGACAAAGTTCCTGGTCTGCTTGTCAGGGAATTTCTCGAAGCGGGGCGGTAGGCCTTGCTCGGCACGCTCCGCGTCCTCCTTGTCCCATATAGGCTCCGCCACTCTATAACCGCCGGGACCGAGTTGGTGGACCCCTAAGTTCAACTGCCGCATTTCTTTCCCCCACTGACTTGATTCGGAGGTTGCGCTGCTCTCGCACTTGATCTTGAACTCCTTGTAGTCATCTTCGCTCATCAAAGGATATTTCGCCTTGATCTTCTCATAACTATCACCTTTTTCAATCATTGCCTTCACCGTGCTTCTCCATGTAGACAGGGCCGTGCTCATCCTCGTGAGGGCGGCACTGTTCACTTTATTCCCTGAGAGGCGTGTGTTTGCAAACTCATTGGGGAACTTGTATCGTTCGTGCAGCTTCGTGAAGAGGAGGCAGCGCAAATTCCCTCGGTCCTTATGCCTTAGGTTCTCGGTGTTGATCGAGACGGTGCTCCGGAGAATGCACCCGAGCTGAACCGAGTACCCCTTGACTACATGTTTGGGCGCCGTTGGATGCCCGTCGGAGTTCACTTCAGTAAATTCCTCCTTGACGGTGCCGAGCATGTTCGGGCGCCGGTCCTTCCGTTGCCTCTTCGGTTGGCTGCCATCTGTGCGTGCGCCGCCATCATCAGTGGTGGCATCCTCGGCGGCACCATCAGTGGTGTCATCCCCGACCCCACTAGGGGTTGTGTAGTCAGGATCGGTGTCTTCCGCGGCATCGTCCCGATAGCGGTGAGGTTCTTCCTCCATCTCCTGGGACAGCTCCCAGAATTGCTTGCCGCCCGAACCGCCGGCCTCATCGTTGTGGGCCATGTTTCGCTCTAAATAGGAAAAAAGTTTGGTCAAAAAGTTGGTTATTGTCAAGGAACAAGATCATGGTCTCATCATTTAGGGTTTGTCGACACCGAGGCATCCTAAAAGCTAATCTTTTATCATTTAGGGTTTGTCGACGCCGAGGCACCCTAAAAGCCTAAGCGTACATCATTTAGGTTCTCATCGACACCGAGGCACCCTATAGAAGCCAAGGTTTCATCATTTAGGGTTTGTCGACGCCGAGGCACCCTAAATGCTAAGTTAAGTTTTCATCATTTAGGGTTTATCGATGCCGAGGCACCCTAGGTTGGGGCTAATCACTTGGCACTAATCACTTGGCTCTATTGCCACCTATGTTGGGTTTATCATCTAGGGTTTATCGATGCTAAGGAGAATTCTAAGTTGGGCGTAATCACTTGGCTCTATTGCCACCTATGGTTTAATGCAGCAAGAATGGCGGGGCAGTCGATCCTACTTAACTAAGTACTAAGATACCCCGGCCCATGCATTAGTCGCAAGTACCCCATATGTCCTATTTTTAGCAAAGTCATGCTAAATCTCATAGGGAAAATTTCAGCATGACCTTTGCTGAAAATAGGACATATGGAGTACCCGAATTTGCCGGAACGGAAGTTAATCGACATTCCAGCAAACTCAAGGGCCTCTCGGGGTACCTGCAAATTCATCACGACACAATGGTCGGAGACAAAACATGATGGGCAGGCCAAATACTCATGTCACAAGTAATTCAGAGGCATCACAATAAAGCAACACCCTGCACTAGCCTAAAAACAAGTGAAGTTTCACCCATATAAGAACAACTTTATAAAATAAGAGAAGTTGCTAAATTTTTTGTATCCTTCATACACACTGGAGTACAATGCTTTATAATGTTCCATCATCATTACAGAAATCCAAGAAACACATGGTCTTGAGGATATTCTTTATGACTGATTGTTTCAGTTTTACATGCAGATTTTGACCAAAAAACACATGGTCTTTTTAACAGTTTTCAGTTTGGACAGAATACTGAAAACTACAGTTTGGACAGAATTCCTAACACTTTGGTCTTCTAGTTACAAAACAAAACTGACATAATTCTAGATGCCATAACTGAATTTTCCTTTGGCATCTAAAAACTGACATAATTTGGATAATTCTAGACCAACTGGCCTCTGTGAATGTCTAGTTCATTTTCCAACATATGAGATGAAGATCTAAGTGCTCAGCTACTTGATAGTGTTATAGGATATAATATAAATGAAAATTAATTTTAAGACAGAAAAATAATAATTTCGGTGACCCCTGCCAATACAACTAAAGAATATGACAAGAAAATAACTAGAGTATAAGTTGGCAGTAATTTTGCTAAAAAAATTGCATACAAACTAAAGAATATGACAAGAAAATAACAATATACACTTTTTGCTAAATTTGGAGTTACTTCCTATAACAGTGATGATGACAGAGTAGTGTAAAGTATATTCTCCTAGCAGTATGTTCCATCTTGTAAAAGAAAAGGAAAGAAAAATTGTTTTCTAGGCATAAAAAAGAGACCTTTTACAGTACAACAAGTTATTTTGGACCGTTTATTTTTTTGATCTAGTGACCCAGATTTGCTAATACTACACCAACAATTGTTTTCTAGGCTAATACTACATCAAGCAAGCAGAGTGTTGAATGATGGTGACAGAGCTCTAGAGTTCACATGACACTTCCATTAGTTCATAGCAGTAGCACAGAGGAAGGAGGAAGGAGGAGAGGTACCTGGTCGCCGGAGGGGTCGGGGTCGGGGTCGGGGCCGCGGTCGAAGGAGAGCAGGGGCCGGTGGCGGAGGACGGCAGGGGCAGGCGGGATGGGCGCGTCGGGGCCGCGCTCGCCGGCTGCTGCAGGGGCCGGAGGAGGCCCTCGCTCGTCGGAGGGAGGAGGAGAGGAGAGGAGCGGGCGGCGCGCGCTCGGCCGATCCCGTTCGGGGGGCGCGGGGGCGGCGGGGGTGGAGTCCCGCGGGGGTCGGGGCGGCGGCGTTGAGGCAGCGCAAGAGCACAGCGCCGGACGGCGTGCAGGCGCGGCGGACGGAGGGGGCGGAGCAAGGGGCGGCGGCGTACGGTTGGGGTCGAGGAGTGGGGGATCTGGCGAGCGAGGGAGGGAGGGAGGCGACAGTGCGAGGCCAGGGAACAAGTATGTCTATTCTAATGGCGCACCTCCCCCTGGTGCGCCATAAGTACGTCAACTCTAATGGCGCACCTCCCCCTGGTGCGCCATTAGAATTTGGTTTTACTTACTAGCCCGACTGGTCAGGTTATATCCCACCTAACCCTATCTCCATCAGAACACGCCCACTAGCCCGACTGGTCAGCACGCAGCACACACACTAGGAGGTCCTGGGTTCGATTCCCAGGCTCCCCAATTTTTATTTTTATGCATTTAAAATGCTGTTTGATATTTATTTGTGTTTAAATATGTTCAAACTTGTTTAAATCATAACAGTAATAATTTTTTATGCTTTTTTTTGCAAATTTAGTTGCATTCATTTGTGACGGTGGAGCGGGCCGGGAGGGTGCGGGGAGAGGGTGCGGGGGGTCGTCGGCGACGGCCGGTGGAGCGGGGGAGGGTGCGGTGGGTCGTCGGCGACGGTGGAGTGGGGGAGGGTGCGGGCCGGGGGTCGGCGGCGGCGGCCGGTGGAGCGGGGGAGGGTGCGGGGGGTCGGCTACAATCGAGAAATACAATCGAGTGTCCATGAAATTTAAAAACATTCATGAGTTCAAAAAGTGCCCATGAAATACAATCGAGAAATGAAGGCTACAATTTAAATACAATCGATCTTAGCTAGCTATCTGTTCACAATCTTCTTGCCCTTATTTTTCGTAAATGGAGTTCTTCTCTTGAACGGACGTCCTTTAGGTAGGGTGGTCCTGCTTCTTCTTGTGGTGTATGCTAATACTTCATCGTCGTCGTCATGTTCCATCTTCGGGTCGCCGTACTTGTCGAAGTCTTGCTCATTGGCGACTCCATCCATTCCGATGATCTTCCTTTTGCCTCTCCTCACGACAACACGACTGGGCTTTGATGGGTCGGTAATGAAGAAGCATTGGTCCACTTGGGAAGCCAGTACCCATGGCTCATTTTTCGCGGTGACGTTCGCGCCTGCGGTCTTGGATTTGGCTTCGGGTATAACCATGGTGGTGAAATACCGGTCTTCTTTTATGACGCTCTTGGCCCATCTGACACGGAACATCGGGACCTTCTCTCCAGCGTAGCTCAGCTCCCAGATCTCCTCGATCCTTCCGTAGTATCTATCCTTGTCGTTACCGGTGTAGGATTCCATCGTTACCCCGGAGTTCTGATAACCATCGCTCTTCATGTCCTTGTCCTCGGTGTAGAATGTGTAGCCGTTGATATCGTACGCCTCATACGTCATCAGGTTGTGCTCGGCGCCCTGTGACAAGGCGAATATGAGTTGTTCTTCCGCGGAAGAATCCTCATGTAAAGGGTACGACAGAAGCTTCTGCTTGAACCAACGCGTGAAACATGAGTTGTGCTCTTTGATTATATCTCCGTCTGTCCTCTGTTGGCCTCGGTCATTGTACGTCTTCTCAATAAACGTTTTGTGCTCTACCACCCAAGGATCGACCACGTCTATGTGTTGTAGCGCGACTAGGTTTGCTCTTTCAAAGTCGGCGAGTCGACCATCGAAGTCGACATGCATTTCGCGGCGACCCTCACGGTGACCCCATCCAGCGAGCCTGCCGAGGTGCCTGTTGACGGGCAGACCAACGGGGTTCTCGATGCCTAGATAATTCGTGCAGTAGGAGATGCACTCTTCGGTCAGAAAGCCCCTGGCTATGCTTCCCTCTGGACGTGACATGTTGCGAACGTATCCTTTGATGACACCATTCATCCTTTCGAACGGCATCATGCTGTGCAGGAACGTCGGCCCGAGTTGGATGATATCCTCCACGATATGGACCAGCAGATGCACCATAACGTCGAAGAATGCGGGAGGGAAGTACATCTCAAGCTCGCATAGTATCACCACGATCTCTTCCTGTAGCCTTCTGAGTTGCCTCATGCCAACCGACTTCCGAGAGATGACGTCGAAAAAGTTGCATAGGCCAAATAGCGTTTCACGGACGTGCGCGTCCATGATCCCACGGATTGCAACTGGAAGTATCTGCGTCATCAGCACGTGACAGTCGTGAGACTTCATCCCGCTGAACTTCTGCTTCACTGAGTCTAGGTATCTGCTTATCTTCCCCGCGTAACCATAAGGAAGTTTTACTCCTACGAGGCAGGTGAAAAACTGATCGATCTCCTCTTGACTTAGAGTGAAGCACGCGGGAGGGAAGTCATTTCCGGTCTTCTTGGCCTTTTTGCCTTTGCGACGACTTTCCGTGTCCTGCTTCGCCTCATCATCATCATCATTAGCGTGAAGCTCCTCCCTGATGCCCATTGATTTCAAGTCTGCCCTTGCTTTCGGCCCATCTTTGGTCCTCTCTCGCATGTTGAGCAGGGTACAAAGCAGACTCTCGCACACGTTCTTCGTGATATGCATGACATCAAGGCTGTTAGGCACACGGTGGATCTTCCAGTACGGCAAGTCCCAGAAAACAGACCTCGTTTTCCATACCTTCAACAGTGGCTCTAGCGCCTTTCGCTTCTTTCCCGGCTCTGGCGCCTTTTGCTTCTTTCCCCGCAGTGGGCAATCTTTCCAATTTTTCAACAGCTCGTCTATTTCCTCGCCGCTCCACGTACGCGGGCGTCTTCGGGGTTCGGTTTCACCATCGAACAAATCCTTGCGTTTCCTCCACGGGTCATCGTCGCGAAGCCACCTTCGATGTCCCATGAACACGGTTTTCGAAGACCCGGGATCTCTATCTAGCTGGCGATACGTTGTGTCATCCATGCACCTGACACATCCAGAAAATCCGTGGACCACCTGCCCCGCGAGATATCCGAAACCGAGATAGTCGTGCACCGTCGTGAGCAGTGCGGCTCTCATAGGGAAATATTCTTTCTCTGCGGCGTCCCACGTATTGGCTGGCGTTTTCCACAGCGTGTCTAGCTCCTCTTCCAGCAGCCCCAGATACAGATTGATGTCGTTCCCTGGTTGTTTTGGCCCTTCAATTAGCATACTCATGTGAATGTACTTCCTCTTCATGCACAACCAGGGGGGAAGGTTGTACATCCACACAAACACAGGCCAGGTGCTATGTGTGCTTCTCTGGCTGCCAAACGGATTGACTCCATCGGTGCTCGCGCCCAGCACGATGTTCCTTGGATCGTTCCCAAATTCTGGGTGTTCGAAGTTCAACGCTTGCCACTGGCTCCCATCCTTAGGGTGACTCAGCATCTTGTCTTTTTTATTTATCTCCGGATCATTTGCGTCATCTTCTCGCTTCTTCTCCTCCCTATCCGCGTGCCAACGCAGGAGCTTTGCTACCTTAGGGTCCGCGAAATACCGCTGCAGACGAGGAGTGATCGGAAAGTACCACACCACTTTTCGAGGAGCTTTTTTCCTCCTCTTATATCGAGTGACGCCGCACACCGGACATATGGTAGACTCCGTGTGCTCGTCCCGATAAATGATGCAATTGTTCATGCACACATGGTATTTCACGTGCGGTAAATCCAGAGGACACACGATTTTCTTCGCCTCCTCGAAACTGGTCGGGCACTTGTTCCCCTTGGGAAGACGTTCGTGCCAGAATGACATGTTCTCGTCGAAGCATGCGTCGGTCATTTTGTGCTTTACCTTCATCTCCAGAGCCATGAGCGTTACTTTCAGGCGGGTATCCTCGGGCCTGCATCCTTCATACAATGGAGTAACCGCGTCTATCTCCAGTTGATCCAGCTTGGATGTCTCTCGGGCGGCAGCTCTTGCGTTATCCGTCTGCTTGAGAAGCAGCTCTTGAATATGAGGGTCCTGCACCCAGCCCATCGATGGTCCATCGTCGTCTGCTCCGCCGGCATCTTCATCTTCATGATCATGCCCTTCGTCTACTCCCGCATCTTCCTCATCATCATGTCCGGCATCTTCTACATGATGACTGTGTACAGCATCACCGTCGTGATCATGTCCTGGAGATTCTTCGTCTTCTCGCCCGCCCGGGCCGCGGTGGTTGTCTTGCTGCCCATCCTCGTTTCTTGCCCGACCCCCATGGACGACTTCATAGTCATCTTCATCACCTTGCCACCGATAGCCATCCATGAAACCACGCAAGAGCAGGTGGTCCCGCACCTGCCCGGAATCTGGGTCCGCAATAAGGCTCTTCAGCTTGCATCTTCGACACGGACATCCTATCTCCGTCTCGTTCTTTTCAAGCATCTCGGCCTTCGCGGAGCTCAAAAACCTATTCACGATGCCTTCGGTCATCGTGCGGACCATGGTCACCTGCGGGGTAGAGCAAAACGATATTTTAGAACCAAGAAAAAATTTGGCATGACTTTCCCTAAAAATAGGACCAAAAAGAATGCATACTGCCAAAATTCTCGCCGAAACGGAAATGAATCAACATTCCGGCAAAATATTGGCAACTATCGCATTTCAAATACCAGTACCTGCAAACACAAACATATATGCAACACCACAAACATATGCAACACCACAAACATACATAGATCTAGCTAGGACATAAAAAGTGCATGTGCACGTTGTTGGAGGGAGAACAACATAAAGATAGCTTCCCCCTTACTTACCTATCAAAAAAAGGGGCTTTAACCACGTAATTTGGATGAATTTATGGTGCAAATGAGGTGAGGAGGAGGAGGCAGCCGAGACAAGCTTGGAGGAGGGAGGAGAGAATGAAGTGGGGAAAGTGAGTGGGTAGGTGTGGCTGTCCAAAATATCTAGCTCGTCCCAGGTTACTAATGGCGCACCTGCTGGTGGTGCGCCATTAGTAGTTTTGCAAAAAAACACTAATGGCGCACGGGGAGCAGTGCGCCATTACTAGCTTAAACTAGTAATGGCGCACTCCACTAGGTGCACCATTAGTAGTTTTGCAAACAAGTAAAAAATAAAAAAAATATTTTAGTGGCACACTATGTTGCTGGTGCGCCATTACTAGTTACAACTAGTAATGGCGCACTATGTCCTGGTGCGCCATTAGTATGTCTGGCAAAAAAAATTGTTACTAATGGCGCACCGTTTGTCTAGTGCGCCATTAGTGTCTTTCACACTAATGGCGCACCACATGTCTGGTGCGCCATTAGTGGCCATTCCATCTATAGCCCTTTTCCTAGTAGTGTGTTATTTTGGTGGTGGAGCCTCCGATTACGTCAGAGTGTTCGGGATCAGGCGTTGTGTTCGAATCCGGACTGGTATTGTCGGTCTCTCCTTCCCACACCACGGATGGCTTGAACAGCCTTTCCAAAAAAATATTAGGTGGGTCGGGGTCGCTCTTAGCACCTATGCGGGCGAGGATATCCGTTGCTTGATTGTTTTCTCGAAGCACATGGTGGAATTCGAGTCCCTCGAACCGAGCTGACATTTTGAGGACGGCATTGCGGTAAGCTGCCATTTTTGGGTCCTTGGCCTCGAAGTCTCCATATATTTGAGATATTGCGAGGTTTGAATCACCCCGCAATTCTAGGCGTTGAATGCCCATGGAGACTGCCATCCGAAGACCATGCAATAGAGCCTCGTATTCGGCTGCATTGTTGGAGTATGTGTATAATATTTGTAGTACGTATTGGACTGTATCTCCGATGGGGGATGTCAGGACAACGCCTGCTCCCAGACCCGCCAGCATCTTAGAGCCGTCAAAGTGCATGATCCAAGTGGAGTACGCGCCGTACTCTTTAGGGAGTTCGGCTTCTGTCCATTCGGCGACGAAGCCAGCCAGTACTTGCGACTTAATGGCTCGCCGTGGTTTGTATATGATGTCAAACGGGAGGAGCTCGATAGCCCACTTAGCAATCCGGCCCGTGGCATCGCAGTTATTTATTATATCATTGAGTGGTACTTCAGAGGCCACCGTAATTGAACACTCTTGAAAGTAGTGCCGTAGTTTCTGGGATGCCATGAAGACCGCGTATGCTATCTTTTGATAGTGTGGGTATCGTGATTTGCACGGTGTGAGGACGGTGGATACGTAGTATACCGGCTTTTGAAGTGGGAACTTATGTCCGTCCTCCTCTCGTTCGACGACGAGCACTGCGCTAACAACTTGTTGTGTTGCAGCTATATATAACAGCATGGGTTCGCCAATGTTTGGCGCGGCCAGGATTGGGTTGCTAGCCAAGAGGGCCTTTATTTTTTCCAGTCCGGCCGTGGCCGCATCCGTCCACTCGAAGTGTTTGGTGCGTCGAAGAAGGCGATAGAGAGGTAGTGCATTTTCTCCCAATCGGGATATAAAGCGGCTTAAGGCAGCCACACATCCAGTTAATTTCTGGATTTGCTTGAGGTCTGTTGGGGTAGCCAACAGTGACAAGGCTCGAATTTTAGCCGGACTTGCTTCAATTCCTCTATTGGAAACGATGAAACCCAGGAGCTTTCCGGCAGGAACGCCGAAAACGCATTTTTCAGGATTGAGCTTGATGTCATATGTTCGGAGATTTTCGAACGTAAGCCTCAGGTCGTGTATTAAAGACTCGACGTGTCTGGTTTTTATGACTACGCCATCTACGTATGCCTCCACTCTTTTGCCGATTTGTGTTTCCAGGCATGTCTGAATCATGCGTTGATAGGTTGCACCGGCATTTCTGAGCCCGAAAGGCATGGTGTTAAAACAGAAGGGACCGTAGGGAGTTATGAATGCCGTTGCGGCTTGATCGGATTCCGCCATCTTAATTTGATGGTATCTAGAGTATGCGTCAAGGAAGCACAATGAGTCATGTCTTGCGGTAGCATAGATTATTTGGTCGATGCGAGGGAGAGGGAAGGGATCCTTTGGGCAAGCCTTATTGAGGTCTTTGAAGTCGACGCATAGGCGCCAGGATTTGTCCTTCTTTGGTACCATCACCAGGTTTGCTAGCCAGTCTGGGTGTTTTATTTCTCTGATGAATCCGGCTTCGAGTAACTTGGCTAGCTGCTCTCCCATGGCTTGTCGTTTAGGTTCTGAAAAGCGTCGTAGTGTCTGCTTGACCGGCTTGTATCCCTTTTGTATATTAAGGCTATGCTCGGCCAGCCTGCGTGGGATCCCTGGCATATCTAAAGGGTGCCAGGCAAAGATGTCCCAATTCTCACGTAAGAACGCCCGCAGTGCGACATCGATTGTGGGGTCCAGTTGTGCCCCAATGGTTGCTGTTTTTGTAGAGTCCGTTGGGTGGACTTGGAATTTGACGATTTCGTCCGCTGGCTTGAAAGAGGTGGATTTGGATCGTTTGTCGAGTATCACGTCGTCCCTGTCCACTGTGGAGCGCAGCGCCGTTGGTTCTTCGGATGCGAGGGCTTCGGATAGTGCCTCATGGGCCAGTGCGGCTGTTTTGTTTTCGGCGCGGAGTGCTATGTCTAGATCACTAGCTAGAGTGATGATTCCATTGGGCCCGGGCATCTTGAGCTTCATGTACCCATAATGGGGCATAGCTTGGAAGCTCGCGAATGCATCCTGCCCTAAAAGGGCGTGGTATCCACTATTGAACGGGGCCACTTGGAATGTTATCTCTTCGGACCTGTAATTTTTCGGCGTGCCGAATACCACATCAAGGGTGATTTTTCCCTCACATCGCGCCTCCCGACTAGGGATAATCCCTTGGAAGGTAGTGCTGCTTTGCTCAATGCGGCCTTTGTCTATTTCCATCTTGTTGAGAGTTTCCTCGTAAATGAGGTTTAATCCGCTGCCGCCGTCCATGAGCACTTTCGTAAGCCGAAAGCCATCCACGATTGGACTAAGGACCAAAGCGGCTGGAGCTCGGACTGTTCGGAATGGCGGATCATCACTGGCATTAAAGGTTATAGCCGTGTCGTTCCAGGGATTTGTTGCTGCAACGCGGCAGACTTCGGCGAGGCTGCGGAGAGCTCGCTTGCGCCTGTTATTTGAGGCGAAAGTCTCGAAGACTGTCAATACTGTATTGTTGCTTTCTGCGGGATGATGCTCTGCAGCATCGTTGATGAGGAGATCCTCGCCGCTCTTGGCCACTTGCCGAAGTATCCAACATACTCTAAGGCTGTGCATTGGTATGGCATCTAGCGTGGTGTGAATTTTGCATGGCCCATTGAGCCATCCCTCCAATACGGTTCCACGCCCTGTAGTGGGCTTTGGTTTCATTGTGATTGGATCGGGTGACTTCTGTGAGTGCACCCTTTTAGTTCGGACGAGGGGTTTATTGAGGGCCGGTGGATCCCAGAATTTTGCTTGGGTTTTCCAAGCGCTTTCCATCGCACAGTACTTCTGTACTATGGCCGCCAAGTCAGCAAAGTGTACTATGTCATGACGACGTATGGTGTTGAGGATTCCCTTGTCCATGCAATTATTGCAAAATAACGAAATTGCGTCTTCCTCGCGATAGTCCTCGACCTTGTTCATTACAAGGAGGAATCTGGCCCAAAAGTGATGTCCTATCTCTTGGGACTCTTGTCTAATGTGGGAAAGATCGCTTGTATCTGGGCGGGTGGGTAGATTTAAGTCCGAACTCTGCCCCGATCTAAGATTCAGAGGCAGAGGAGCTTCCGAACTTGGCAGTTCAGGCTCTGTGATGTTTCCCAATTTTCCTGGCCCGCTGTCCGGAGCTTGGGTCATGTCCTCCCGCAGACAGGTATCCGGCTCGGAGAGCTCGGGAATCCGGCCATAGTTCGTCCTCAAAATAGAGGAAGAATCTCTGCATTGCTCCTCCACCACCGCTATCTGATGGGTGACCGGCGGAGAGTTAATCTCTCTTTGGTCGGGTTTAAGCCCGATCTGATCATAGTCCATAGCGACTCCCAGGGCGGCGATGCGGTCCAAGAGCTTGTTCAAAGACGAAAGCTCCATTGGATCCATCCGCTCAGCGTATTCCAAGCTAACGTGGAGGTTGTTTTCGATGACCTGAGAAGTCATCATCGGCGCGGCGGCCGAACGGGCGGTCATGACGAAGCCGCCTAGTCAGAGAGTTCGGCCTGAAGCCAGAGCTCCCCCAGAGGTGATGTTGTCCTTGATAACAAGGCGAGCCATCAAACCTTACCGTGACGACACAGTGGAACTCTCAATGAAAGCACCAATGTCAGTGTCAAAACCGGCGGATCTCGGGTAGGGGGTCCTGAACTGTGTGTTTAAGGCTAATGGTAACAGGAGGCGGGGGACACAATGTTTACCCAGGTTTGGGCCCTCCCGATGGAGGTAATACCCTACTTCCTGCTTGATTGATCTTGATGATATGAGAATTAAAAGAGTTGATCTACCACGAGATCGTAGAGGCTAAACCCTAGAAGCTAGCCTATGATTATGATTGTTCTCGTCCTACGGACTAAACCATCCGGTTTATATAGACACGGGAGGGGCTAGGGTTACATAGAGTCGGTTACAAAGTAGGAGATCTACGTATCCGAATTGCCAAGCTTGCCTTCCACGCCAAGGAGAGTCCCATCCGGACACGGGACGAAGTCTTCAATCTTGTATCTTCATAGTCCAACAGTCCAGCCAAAATATATAGTCCGGCTGTCCGAGGAACCCCTAATCCAGGACTCCCTTAGTCCTTCCCCATTCTAGTCCCTCTTAATTCTGTCGGTCAAGGTGCAAGATTTTTCACTGACAAATAGACCATAAGACAGAGAAGCCATGTTAGTCATCTCCATGGTCAAATTTTGTGCTGCAGAGATAGTTTACAAGTCCATCAAATGTAGCAAAGGACAACGATAGAGCAATATGAAATCAAACATTGATCACATGGTTCATAGACCGAACCATCCATAACAAAAAGAAGCACTTGGTGTCTAATACACAGTCCATTTGTGCAAAGTTGCCCAAGGGTGAAGAAATGCTTACTGGACAGAGCTTCCGCCGGACCTGCCTCCAGTCCCCTGAGCTGCTCCTTGAAAGTGTTGAGCTTTTCTGCCATAAAGAGATGCATCAGTAGAATCAATCACTCGCCGTTTCGTCAGCATTAATAATTCACAAATCGTAGTGCAGCCCATGGTAACTAATCGTTTGAAAGCTACACCCTCAACAGGCAGGAATTTCAAGCACAAACAAACTTAGATTAGCAAATTTAACCGGCTCGCCACCATCGCTTAACTGGACAGTTGTACTACGCTTCAGACATTGGTCTCGTGCGTGCACATCGACCAGCGAGTTCCCAAACGGAAGAGGAACGACGACGGGGGAGGCGCGTACCTCGGTGTGCGACGATCCCGCTGGCGAGCTAGCAGGCAGAGAGGCAATCTGTCCGCTAGATTCACATATTCAAAGAATCAATCTCTACAATCAGCAGTACTTCTAGATTCACATATTCAACAGATTTTCTAGGGAACGATCTATCCACCGGGTTCCATTTTAGCCCACATCCATACTTTGACAAACTGTATTTCTTACATGGCATCAGAAGCATACTAAGATCATCGCATGATCTTGCTGAAAGTCAGTACAGCTTTCCAGTTTAACAAGTGGCTGGCCTTGCTGCTAGTTGCTGCAGTAAGGCACTCCTAGCATGACCTCTCTAAATTGAGCAAGCAGACTACAAATGAATCCTACCGGTTCTAACTGTACTATTTCTTCAGTTATGCCAACATTTTTATTCAGAAATCTGTCCATGTTCGATGGGGTAAAGTTGTTTGTTCACTAACCTCTGGTCCCATCCGGGCGCCCGAGAATTCATCCTCCCCGTTGACAGCTTCGATGTCGGCGGTGACCTCTCCCTTCCCTGCGCTTCGCTGCTGTCTGCCGCCGCGTGCTGCTGCAGAACCATCGGCCCTGCCACAACTTGGCCTTTCGCACGCACAGGGGCGGGGACCAAACTCTCCCCCATCTCCTCAAGAAGAGCGGATCTGATTCATGGAAGAAAGGGATCCTCTAATTCAACCAAGTTGGTCCTCTACAAATGGAGACGCACCCGCCCAAAACCAAAAGATCAACATACAAGCCGATCTGCATCAGAAACTCCATGTCCATGGTGCCTCGCCGCCGCGATCCAGACCTCTATCCCACACTCCTCAGCTACCAAATGACCCTTGGGGGAGAAGACATTCGTCCCTGCATTCAATTCGTCACAGTGCCCACGAGGCAATATGCGAGCGAGCGGGCAAAGAGGCAATCTGTACTGCTGAATCCGGAAGGCGGAGGTGGCCGCCACGGTGCACTCGCGGCCCTGCGCGATCCGCCAGTCGCGCACGCCACCTGCGCCGCCGCCATGTCCCGACGCAGATCCGACGCCGCGGGTCCTCCTGCCCCTTCACCGCGGCCCCCTTCCATGGCCTTTCCCCTTGGCCACGGCGACGACCGGTGGTGCCGTGGCCGCGGTCGGGTTCGAGTGAGGCGCGCGGGGCTTTGGTCTCTCGTGCCTGGGCATGCTGGTGTGTGCTTGCGGCAGGAGGCGGCGGAGTGAGAGTGGAGCCAGGAGGGAGGCGGCGGAGGAACCGGCGGCGACACGGGGGTAGGTGGGTGGTGTGGGAGTGAACTGGGAGGGTTCACTGCTAGGGAAAAGCTTATACACATGATCTTACCAGCAACGAGTTTTAAATTAAGGTGCTGCTGCAATGTAGCAGTAGCGCGCTCAGGCAGTACTCGCTGCTGAAATAAACATAGCAGTAGCGTGCTTAGGCAGTACTCGCTGCTGAAATAAACGTAGCAGTAGCGCGCCTACTCTAAGCCGCGCTAGTGCTATAATTCCCACGACCCCGCCGCGAAGCTAGTAATAGCAGCAGCGCGTTAATTCGGAGCGCACTACTGCTAGGTAGTTAAGCAGTAGCGCCTTTACCTTTAGAGCGCTACTGCTAAAACTAGCTATCTCCCACCTCCCACGCTCTCCTCTATCCGAGATCCACACTCACACTCACCCTCACACCATCTCCCCCTCAACCCCCCCCCCCCCGCGCGCGCCGGTCCTCCCCCGCCAGCCGCCGTCGCCCCCGCCAGCCGCCGTCGCCTACCCCTCTTCCCTCTGTGCCGCCGTCAACTCCTCCTCCTCGCTGGACTCGGTACCGCCCTCCTCCTCCGTCCTCCCTCGACTCGCAGGCGGCCGGCCCCTCCTCGCTCCGCCCTTCCTCCTCCACCCTACTCTCTCCTCCCTCCTCAAGTCGCCCCTCCTTCTCCCTCCTCCCTCCTCCATCCACAACCCCTCCTCCCTGCTACATTTTGATTTAGTAGGCTAGTTCATATGCAACATTTTGATTTAGTTCATATGATTTAGTTGATTTAGTAGGCTAGTTGATTTAGTTGATTTAGAACATTTTGATTTAGTTGATTTAGTAGGCAAGTTGTTTTAATACGTTAGTTGATTTATAGAACATTTTGATTTAGTTGATTTAGTAGGCAAGTTGATTTAATAGGCTAGTTGATTTGGTTGATTTATAGAACATTTTGATTTAACAATTATTTTTCTTTCCTGTGAATTGGATCTTTAATTCTTGCTCATATTGCTTTAGGAAAATGGCGCCACCACCACCACCACCATGTCGATTGTGCAAGTCAAGGTGCGCCAGCAGCCTTGCAACTGGCAAGCTGTTCGGCATCTACTTCCAGCCGAGTTTTCGTCATGCGGCGGTAAGAAATTATATGAAATGTAACAACTATTTTATTTTTAGTGTTGGCATTACTGCATTGTGTCATTTTGCTTTTTTTACACAGATCGTCCCATGCAATGTGAGGCTGAAATTTAACAAGTTGACAGGAGACACTATGACATTTGAGGCTCCTGGGGGCCTTACACTATGGAGGTCGAGAAAGGACGCAACATGTCGCGATTGGAGGAGATGGATGGGCCTGTTTCCTCGCCCGCATGCATCTTACTGGTGGTGAGTTGATCAGCTTCTCCTTCAGAGCAGAAAGACCCAAGCTGGCTGTCATTTATATCAACCTGGTGGAAGATGATGAAGATGACGAAGATGATGAAGATAATGAGGACCCACTCGATGAAGATGATGAGAACCCACTTCATGAAGCCATCGTAGCTCAAAGAATGAGGCTGAGCGAGGAGGAGGTGTGCAACCTATGGGACATAATTCCGCCACGTGATGACTTTGTCGGGGTGCCATTCGTGAGCCGCCTGACAAGTACCATGGTCGATCGGCATGAAATGGTATTTTATACGTACTGACTGTAGTAATTTGATGATATATATATGCTTCATTGTTATACTTACAAATGCTTTGTGGAATCTAGTCGATGATATGCTTTAGTGTAGAGTCTGATCACATGCTTATTAGTGTAGAATCCAAGGAACTATTAATAGTGTAGATAATCCATATATACTTATTAGTAGAATTCATGATTAGTTAGTACAATTGCATAGTACTGTGTCTTTTGATAGTGTAGAAATCTAGACTTAATAGAAATATATTTGCAAGAGTATGTGCGAGGCTATTTATTAATTGATATGTTTTTCTTATTCAGAAATTGCCAAAGAACCTATGTGTGAGTTGTGGTATCGAGCCTGATGAAGAAGGCTCAGCTGGACTACGCCTTACCGCAAGGGGCTCCGTCACCACCTGTACTTACCGCATGGACACAGACGGTCGCACACACTTAAACTCGGTTGGGTGGAAGAGATTCCTCGTTGGCAAGAATCTTCGTGTTGGACAGGCCATCCTAATTACGATCAAGAACACCCACCGCCCAGGCTTGAGGATGATGATCGTCGTTGATATCATCTAGAACTACATATGTGTGTGTGGCTATATCATTTAGAACTACATATGAGGATCATCGTCGATATCATGTAGAACTACATATGATGATCGTTGTCGATATCATCTAGAACTACATATGATGATCACCTTGTACTGCTTGAGGATGCATGTTCAGTATATTTGAAATTTTTATCTAGTACTCCCTCCGTTCGAAATTACTCGTCGTGGTTTTAGTTCAAATTTGAACTAAAACAACGACGAGTAATTTGGAACCGAGGGAGTAGTACCTAGTACCTATAATGCTTTATGAAATTGATATCTAGTAGTACCTAGTATCTGGAATTTGAACTAAAACCACGACGAGTAATTTGGAACCGAGGGAGTACTACCTAGTACCTATAATTCTTTATGAAATTGATATCTAGTAGTACCTAGTATCTGGAAATTGCAACTTATTGAAGCTGAAACGGGGTAGGAAGCGGGTGCGGGGAATGACGGAAGAGATAGCAGTAGCGCGGGTCCAGGAAAGCGCTACAGCTAATTAATAATAGCGCGCTAAGGAAACGCGCTGCTGATATAGTCCATAGTAGTAGCGCGGGTAAATACCGCGCTACTACTAACAGTTAGTTGTAGCGCCTTATTGGTAGTGCGGCTGGCTGCGCTGCTGATAGCCTCAAAACCCCCGCTACTACTAGGGTTTTCCCTAGTAGTGGTTGGTGGGGTGGGAATGGATCGGGCCGGGCTGGTCGTGTCGTGGGATTGGGATGAAATGCTAGCGCTAGCGTGGGGTATCCCACCGGCGCTACCCCACACTACAGCTAGCCACTTAGCGGTAGCGCAGGTTTATAACCCACTTTATTACTACGATCTATCCGCGGGGCATATTTACTAATAGCGTGTATTTTCGACCACGCGCTACTAGTAATATACTACTAGTAGCGTGGGACATTATAGCGCGCTACTAGTAAATAGCAGTAGCGCATGTTAATATAGCACGCTACTAGTAAGCGTCTGCCTATAAGCTTTTCCCTAGTAGTGTTATTAGTAAACATGCTTCTATGGTTACCACTCAGGAAGAACAAGTGCTTAAAGCACAAGATGTTTGCTCAATGAATTTAATAATAAGAAAAATGATAATGCTGTTAGAGTTATGACTAGAGGGGGTAGAATGACTCAGGAACCTTTGTATCCTGAGGGCCACCCTAAGAGAGTTGAGCAAGATTCTCAAAGAACTAATGTTGATGCACCTAGTCCTTCTAAGAAGAAGAAAAGGAAAAATGATAGGACTTTGCATGCTTCTAGTGAACCTTTTGTTGACACACCTGAGAATCCCAATGATATTTCTATTTCTAATGCTGAAACACAATGTGGTAATGAACATGAACCTAGTGATAATGTTAATGATGATCTTCATGTTGATGGTCAACCTAGCAATAACAATGATGTAGAGATTGAACCTACTGTTGATCTTGATCACCCACAATCAAAGAATCAACGTTATGATAAGAGAGACTTCATTGCTAGGAAGCACGGTAAAGAAAGAGAACCAGCATGGGTTTAGAAACCCATGCCTTTTACTCCTAAACCATCCAAGAAAAAGGATGATGAGGATTTTGAGCGCTTTGCTAAAATGATTAGACCTATCTTTTTGCGTATGCGTTTGACTGATATGCTTAAAATAAATCCTTACGCTAAGTATATGAAAGATATTGTTACAAATAAAAGAAAGATACCAGAAGCTGAATTTTCCACCATGCTTGCCAATTATACTTTTAAAGGTGGAATACCAAAGAAACTAGGAGATCCAGGAGTACCAACTATACCATGCTCCATTAAAAGAAACTATGTTAAAACTGCTTTATGTGATCTTGGAGCCGGTGTTAGTGTTATGCCTCTCTCTTTATATCGTAGACTTGATTTGAATAATTTGACACCTACCGAAATATCTTTGTAAATGGCAAATAAATCAACTGCTATGCCTTTCGGTATTTGTGAGGATGTGCCTGTTGTGGTTGCAAACGTTACTATTTTAACGCACTTTCTTATTCTTGATATTCCCGAGGACGATAGTATGTCGATTATCCTTGGTAGACCTTTTTTTAATACTGCAGGGGCTGTTATTGATTGCAACAAAGGCAATGTCACTTTTCATGTTAATGGTAATGAGCATACGGTACACTTTCCGAGGAAACAACCTCAAGTCCACAGTATCAATTCTATTGGAAAATTTTCAACGATTACTATTGGAGGTTTTGAATTCCCTCTTCCTACCGTCAAGAAGAAATATGATATTCTTATTGTTAGGGACATGCATATCCCCGTTGAGGTAACCTAGTGTTATTCAAAAATTCTCCGGTTTCATGTTATTAGGAAAGAGTTTTATTAACAAGACTTGATCAACCTTGTTAGTGGATTCCTTTTGATGAGCACGAGATGGATGAAGTTAGAAAGCACAACCCTTTGTATCCACCTTTTACTTTCTGTTATTTAGATTAAATAAAGCAAAAATAGTATTTTCTGTCTGTTTTCTGAATATCCTTGCAATAAAAATACCCCGAAAATAAAAGTTCTCCAAACGTCCTGAAATGAAATATGATTTTTTTTCTAGAATATTTAAGAATTTCTAGCACTGAGAACACACCAGGTGAGGGAGTCCTGGATAAGGGGGTATCCGGACAACCGGACTATATACTTTGGCCGGACTGTTGGACTATGAAGATACAAGATTGAAGACTTCGTTCCGTGTCCGGATGGGACTCTCCTTTGCGTGGAAGGCAAGCTTGGAGATTCGGATATATAGATCTCCTTCTCTGTAACCGACTCTTTGTAACCCTAGCCCCCTGCGGTGTCTATATAAACCGGAGGGTTTAGTCCGTAGGACCAACAACAACAATCATAATCATAGGCTAGCTTCTAGGGTTTAGCCTCTACGATCTCATGGTAGATCAACTCTTGTAATACTCATATCATCAAGATCAATCAAGCAAGAAGTAGGGTATTACCTCCATCGAGAGGGCCCAGACCTGGGTAAACATTGTGTCCCTCGCCTCCTGTTACCATTAGCCTTAGACGCACAATTCGGGACCCCCTACCCGAGATCCGCCGGGTTTGACACAGACATTGGTGCTTTCATTGAGAGTTCCACTGTGTCATCGCGATAAGGCTTGATGGCTCCTTCAATCATCTACAACGATGCAATCCAGGGCGAGGTTTTCCTCCCCGGACAGATCTTCGTATTCGGCAGCTTCGCACTGCGGGCCAACTCGCTTGGCCATCTGGAGCAAATCGTGCCATCCGAGGACGGGTGGATGGACCCCGCCACGGAGGCTGCACACTCAGCGGCGATAGAGCCGAACACAGGCTTCGCCTCCAATGAGGTCTGTGTCATCGGACCCTCGGACTCGTCTCCGGCCATAGGCTCTGAACCGCGTGCATCCGTGCCTGACGAATCTGATGGGGCACCGATCATGGAGTTCACCTCCGCGGATATCATTCAGCACTCGCCCTTGGGCGACGTGCTAAATTCATTGAGATCTCTCTCCCTGTCAGGACACTCGCGGCTGAACTATGTCCGGCTTGAGTGGGAAGCGGACGACGAAGAAATTCATTCCCCACCCACCACCCACTTAATAGCCACTGTCGATGACGTAACCGGCATGCTTGACTTCGACTCCGAAGACATCGACGGTATGGACGACGATGCCGGAGAAGAACAAGAACCACCGCCCACAGGGCGCTGGACAGCCACCTCATCATACGACAGATATATGGTGGACACACCCAAAGAAATCAACGGCGATGAGGCAACGGAGGATAATCCCCTTGAGAAGCAATCTAAGCACCGGCGTCATAGGCGCCGCTCTAAGCCTCGCCATGGCAAAAATAGTGATACCGGCACAGGAGACAATAACGCTCCGGATGGTGCCGAAGACGAAAACAACCCCACCGGGCCAGACTTCGAGCAGGCCGAACGGGAAGATGGGCAAGATAGCCCCGATGAACAGGCAACGCATGGAGACTTGGAGGACAATTAGATGCCCCTCTCCGAAGACGAGGTGAGCCTTGGCAACGACGAATTCATCGTGCCTGAGGATCCCGTCGAGCAGGAGCGCTTCAAGCGCCGGCTTATAGCCACTACAAAAAGCCTAAAGGAAAAGTAGCAGCAGCATCAAGCTGATCAAGATCTGCTAACGGATAGATGGACTGAGGTCCTGGCAGCCGAGGAATATGGACTAGAGCGCCCAACAAAAAGTTACCCAAAGCGCAAGTTGTTACCCCAATTTGAAGAGGAGACACTAGAGCAGGATGCGGCTGACCGGCCACCACGTGGCCGGGACAAGGCATATCAGCCCAAACACCAGCCTGCAACCTGTCGCCAGTCAAATAAAAACACGAAGGCCTGGGGCTACATGCAGTACCTGTGAGAAGTGTTGGAAAATAAAGCAGGGCAGTCAAGATCGATCTTTGGATCACGGGGGCGCGCCCCAACGCGTGTCGACGATCACCACGCCAGATATAGCAAGTATATATCCGGCCGGGCCAAACACAATATACCAGACTCACTTGAACTGCGTCGTGATATAGCCCGGCATAGAGGCGCCGCACACCCCTTATGCTTCACTGACGAACTAATGGATTATGAGTTCCCAGAAGGGTTTAAACCCGTGAACATCGAATCATATGATGGGACAACAGATCCCGCGGTATGGATTGAAGATTTCCTTCTCCACATTCACATGGGCCGCGGCGATGATCTACATGCCATCAAATACCTCCCACTAAAACTCAAGGGACCGGCTCAGCATTGGCTGAACAGTTTGCTGGCAAACTCCATTGGAAGTTGGGAGAACCTGGAAGACGCGTTCCTAGATAACTTCCAGGGCACTTATGTGCGACCTCCGGACGCTGACGATTTGAGTCACATTACTCAACAACCAGGAGAGTCAGCTAGGAAATTCTGGACTCGGTTCCTAACCAAAAAGGACCAAATTGTCGACTGTCCGGATGCCTAAGCCCTAGCGGCCTTTAAGTGTAACATCCGCGACGAGTGGCTTGCCAGACACCTCGGCCAAGAAAAGTCGAAGTCCATGGCAGCCCTCACGACACTTATGACCCGCTTTTGTGCGGGCGATGATAGCTGGTTGGCTCGTAGAAGCAATACAGCAAGCAATCCTGGCACATCAGAGGCCAGGGATAGCAGCGGCAAGCCCCGACGCAACAAACACAAGCGTCCCAAAAATGGGGATAACGCCGAAGACACGGCCGTCAATGGCGGATTCAGCGGCTCTAAGTCCGGTCAGCGGAAGAAGCCATTCAGAAGAAACAGTCCGGGCCCGTGCAGTCTGGACTGCATACTTGATCGCTCGTGTCAAATTCACGGCACCCCCGATATACCAGCCAATCACACCAACAGAGAATGCTGGGTGTTCAAACAGGCTGGCAAGTTCAATGACAAAAACAAGGAAAAGGGGGCACATAGTGATGACGACAAGGGGCCCCGACTGCCGAACACAGGAGGACAGAAGAAATTTCCTCCCCATGTGAAAACTGTGAACATGATATACGCCACCCATATTGCCAAGCGGGAGCGGAAGCGTGCACTAAGGGACGTCTACGCGATGGACCCAGTCGCCCCAAAGTTTAATCCATGGTCTTCTTGTCCGATCACTTTTGATAGCAGGGACCATCCTACCAGTATCCGTCATGGTGGTTTGGCCGCATTGGTCCTTGACCCTATCATCGACGGATTCCACCTAACACGAGTCCTCATGGACGGTGGCAGCAGCCTGAACCTGCTCTATCAGGATACAGTGCGCAAAATGGGCATAGACTCCTCCAGGATCAAACCCACAAAAACCACCTTTAAAGGTGTCATACCAGGTGTAGAGCCTCGCTACACGGGCTCGATCACATTAGAAGTAGTCTTCGGATCTCCGGACAACTTCCGAAACGAGGACTTAATCTTCGATATCATCCCATTCCGCAGTGGCTACCACGCACTGCTCGGACGAACAACATTTGCCAGATTCAATGCGGTACCGCATTATGCATACCTCAAACTTAAGATGCCAGGTCCTCGCGTGGTTATAACAGTCAATGGAAACACAGAGCGCTCCCTCTGTACAGAGGAGCACACTGCGGCCCTCGCAGCAGAAGCACAAAGCAGCCTTCTTAGGCAAACCTCCAGTTCGGCCAGAAAGCCCCCGGACACCACTAAACGAGTCCGGAGTACTCTGCAACAGGATCGTCCAGCATGTCCTGGGCTCGCCTAGCAAGTCGGCCTCCGCCCTAGTCCCAGTCAAGCAGCAGAAATTGTCTCGCGTATACATAATTATGCACTTAAAACACCATGGGTACAGGCGGAGGCGTAGCTACAATACGGCTCACAATGCGGCTCAACCGCCCCAGGACCCGTATACCTTCACCCTTTTTCTCTCTTTCAGGTCCCTATTTTTCGAAAGCTCTTCCGATAAGCCGATCGTGGGACCCATCACGGGTCGGAAACGCCAAGGAGGCAAGAAGCTTTGACGTACAAGGGAATTACCAGGTGGTCTCTGCTAACGATCGCTATACCTGTTCTACATGCCCGCACGCAGCTCGCTCTTGGCTAGGACATGTCAAATAGTCCTATTTTGCTTATCGCACTACTCATATGCATACGCCTTGACGTACTATTCAAATAGCAATGGAAAATAATGTACAGCGGCAGCTTATTATTACATTTCTTTATTTCTTTCCTTGTTTGTTTATTTATTAAAATTTGCATCCGTACACTTTGGTACGATCAGTTCGCCAGGGGCTTCAGTGTACCCCATAACACGGCAAGAAAAGTCCGAACACTTTCGACAGTGCGGCAGCCCGAACTTATAGCATTATATGCATCAGCTCCGAATCATGTCTTTGGTCAAATGTTGGGTTTGCCCGGCTCCCGTGTTTTGATACCTTACGTTCCGCTCTATCGGCTAATGTGCCACCGGGAGAACTACTGCGATTGTGCCCCGGTTCATCTAGGCGAGCACCTCAGTAGAGAAATCCGAAAACTGACTGTCACGATGCGGCGAGAGCTGGTCGCTGTTCGAGAGGTCTCAAATCCTTAAAGATTTTCTCCGCTTCGGGCGAGGAATCGGCCTTGTCCGATTTAGGCGTGTATAGGGCCCCAAGTTCGGCCTTCCGAATACCAGGGGCTACGCCAAAATTTAAAATTGTAGACTTCTATGGCTAAGTGAGAGTGGTAAAGCCGTATAATTCGATTGCCTGGTTCATTGCGTTAAACACCTCCTCAAAGGACCAACCATCTAGATAAAGAGTGTTTTCATCCCGAACACCCCGGTACTAAGTTACATGGGGGCAGAAGCCAACGCCTGGCCAACTTTCAGATTTTATAAATGGCCGCACAGAAGGTAATATTTTATATCAAACAAGTGTTACATGGCGCAAATGAATTTGTTTTCATATTACAGGATCAAATGAGTACATTCACTCGAATATTACATCCTTAGCACATTCCTCCGCCACAAGGCGGGCTCCCTTTAGGACACTATCATAATAATTCTCGGGGCGGCGGTGCTCCTTGCCCTTCGGTGGCCCCTCCGTCACCAGCTTTTCGGCATCCATCTTCGCCCAATGCACTTTTGCGCGGGCGAAGGCACTGCGCGCGCCTTCAATGCAGACTGGCCGCTTTATGACTTCGAGCCACGGAGAGGCAGATACAAGCCACTTAACCAGGCCGAAGTAGCTGCTGGGCAGGGGCTCGACCGGCCACATCCGGACTATAAGGTCCTTCATGGCCAGTTCGGCCGCCTTGTGAAGTTCGACCAGTTGCTTCAGCCGCTCGCTCAAGGTCATCGGATGTTCGGCCCCAATATACTAGGACCAGAACAACTTCTCCGTCGAGCTCCCTTCTTCAGCCCGGTAGAACTCTACGACATCAGATATGATGCGCGGCAGATCTGCGAATGCCCCTGGAGAGCTCCAAATTCGGGTAAGTAAAAGGAAATTCTCCTTCACATGCTTGCTTTGCATATTGAATGCCTTACCCGCCGCAATTTTATTGGCCGCCTCAATCTCCTGAAGGGCCTTTTGGGCTTCGGCCTTGGCGTCTCGTCTGCTCTGGAGGGCCTTCGCAAGCTCGGACTCTTGCGTCTTTGAGTCACACTCCAAGGACTCATATTTTTTGACAAAATCCTCGAGCTCTTGCTGGACCTCGCCGACGCGGGCCTCTTGCTTCTCGCGCTCGGCGCGCTCCTTGGCCACCTTGTTTTCGGCTTCGGTCAGTGCCTTTTTAAGGGCCGCCACTTTGGTCGTGGCCCCCATTAAAGTTCATAATGTTTTCATGAGCTAAAACCATTCCTACTTTATTAATATATAGACGGGCTATTATGTACCTTTGTTCTCCTCGAGCTGCCTCTTCACGAGGCCGAGCTCTTCTTCGGGCCGCTCCAGGTCCCGCTTTAGTCCGGAGACCTCCACAGTACGTGCGGCAGCAGCCAGCAGCGACGCCTGCTTATTCACATAGACATACTCTTTTAGACTCCTGGGAATATTATTTGATCATCTGTTCGGTTTTTCTTTTCGAACACCGAACAGAGCGTCAGGGGCTACTGTCTACACCGTGATATTTTCTTATTTACTTACCTCGAAACCTGTTAGGAGGCTAGCGCAGGCTTCGGTCAATCCGCTCTTGGAGGACCGAACCTTCTCAATCACCGCACTCATGATGGTGCGGTGCTCTTCGTCAATGGAAGCGTCGCGGAGCGCCTCCACCAAGTTGTCCGATGCCTCTGGATGGACAGAGGTCATCAGCACAGGCGGCGCTCCCTCATTAACGAGGGGCTGCCTGCTTGAATCCGGAGCCGTTGGAGGTTCGGACGCAGTATCCGGCTGGGGGCCAAACTTGCTGCGGCCCCGTTATCAAAATCCATGGGGGTCTTCCCCCCATGTGCCCGGCGTATGGGATTTCTCCTTGGGGCGTCTCTAGAACATTTTCCCCTGGTCCGGTATCCTTTGGGAGAGCACCTCGGTGTCATCCGCGGGCCAGGGAGAAGTGGCTGTCGGGAGTGAATCGCTGTTCATCACCGACTGACTCAAGGACCCGTCCGAGGAGGACACGTCGATGTGGGACTTGGCCGGGCTGCACGATCATACTTGACATGATTAGAATCAATGAAACAGTATGTACCGGAAGTATTATAGTGTCTGGATACTTACGACTTCGCCAGGGGATTGTCCCTGGGGAACCACTCCTCGTCGCTGTAGGCGGCTGTGGTGGATCGGCCCGGAGGGAGGGTCTTTCCCCTCTTGGACCCTTCGGCCTCCCCAGATGGGGCGTCCTTCCTCTTCTTCTCCCCCTGGTCTTTGAGGGAGGCATTTCTGCTATCTCTTCCTCCTCTTTGTTGGAAGAGTGCGCCTCGGTGTCCTCGGACGATGAGTCCGATACAACCCCGCGCCGGAGACCTTTCCTGGTCCCCGCGGCCTTCTTATTGGCCTTCTTCTCCAGCACCTCATAAGGCGCCGGAGACAGCATCTCTAGCAAAAGAGCCGATGCTGGGCCTTCAGGCAGAGGAGCCGGACAGTCAATCTGTTCGGCTAACGCTACCCAGTCCTGTTGAATGGGCATGGTAGTTTAGATTCCTCCCGCGGATGTGCTGGTAAAAGGCACGTCTTGCAGAATATAAAAACTTACCGGATTGGCGGAGCGCCTTGCGCTGAGTCCGCGATCTTCGGTCGTGGGCGGTGGTACTTTGGAAGCCTTGAACAGTACCTTCCAGACATTTTCGTGCGTCGTGTCGAAGAGCTCTTGCAGCGTCTGGTGTTTGGCTGGGTCGAAATCCCACATATTGAAAGCCCGTCTTTGACATGGAAGGATCCGGCGGGAGAGCATGACCTGGACCACATTTACAAGCTTGATTCTCTTTCTTATCATGTTTTTAATACAGGTCTGGAGTCCGGTCAGCTCCACCGGCGAGCCCCAGGCTAAGCCCTTCTCTTTCCAGGAGGTGAGCCGCATGGGTATGCCGGATCGAAATTCAGGGGCCGCCACCTAGTTGGTGTCGCGCGGCTCGGTGATGTAGAACCACCCCGATTGCCACCCCTTTACGGTCTCCACAAAGGAGCCTTCGGGCCAAGTGACGTTGGGCATTTTGCCCACCATGGCGCCTCCGCACTCCGCTTGCTGGCCCATCACCACCTTCGGCTTCACGTTGAAGGTCTTCAGCCATAGGCCAAAGTGGGGCGCAATGCGGAGGAAGGCCTCGCACACGACGATAAACGTCGAGATGTTGAGGATGAAATTGGGGGGCCAGATCATGGAAGTCCAGCCCATAGTAAAACATGAGCCCGCGGACAAATGGATGGAGGGGAAATCCCAGTCCACGGACGAAGTGAGGGGGAAACACTACCCTCTCCTGAGCCTCTAGGGTAGGGATGACCTGCCCTTCGGTAGGGAGCCGGTGCGCAATGTCTGCGACCAAGTATCCGGCCTCCCGGAGCTTCTTGATGTCCTCCTCCTTAACGGTGGATGCCATCCACTTGCCTCCCACTCCGGACATGTTTGAGTGACTTTGTGGAAAAGGAGAAGGCTTGGGCGCTAGAGCTCGAGCGAGGGGAAAGGGATGAGTAGAGGAAGGAGAAGGCATGGGTGGAAAAAGGGTGAATCCTTATCTCTTTATAGAGGCGGTAGAAACCTTGCGCCTCCCCACTTGCCCCGTAAAACTCGCTCGTTTCCCAAGCGTCGTGTTAACGGTGCGGTTGGGTTACCCACGCCCGTATTGATGAGAATCCCGTGATAAGGGGACACGATCTCTGCTTCGACAAGACGTGCCAAGGAAACCGCCTCGCAATATGTGCAGCAGCTGGTTGAGATAAACGGTTCGAATAATGACCGGGCGTAAGGATGCCGGATGGCATTCAGAAGCACCTCCTGCGTTGCGTCGGGACGAACGCGGAGATGCGCAGCAGCAAAGTAAGAAGACCAAATACTCACCAGAGGCGCCGGGTTCGATTGGCTGTACGGCGCTTTGCCGAACCGCCAGTCCTCCCCCAAGTTGGCCTTGGAGATGTCGTTGACCCGGCGCGCGATCTGGTCGGCCGACAGGTGCGCCATCTCTATGCGATTGGGGTCCTAAAGACCGTCCATCTCGCCGATGAGGCAGGAGCGCCGCTGCAGCGGAAGGACCCGGCACGTGATAAAGGCGGTGAGGAGGTCGGTGCCGGTGAGCCCCTCCCACGTCTTGATCACCGCCACCCGCTCACAGAGATTGAGATCTCCTGCGATGGGTTCCTGGGATAGTAGCCCCAGTTCGTCTTCGCCTGCAGCGGCGCAATGGCGAAGACCGGAAGGTTGATGCGGTCCATGCCCAAGTTGCGGACGTAGAAGAAGGAATTCTGCCACTTCTTGGCAGAATCCTCCAGCGGGATTTTGGGGCAGTCCGCCCCCGACCGCTTCAAGATGACGGCAGCGCCGCAATCGGCGAACTCCCCGGCCATCAGCCCCTGCTGCTTCACGGAGAAGAGGCGCGCCTAGAGATTGATCATGGGCTCGACCCCCAGGTACCCCTCGCAGAGGGTGACGAAGCCCGATAGCTGGACGATGGCGCCGGCGCCAAGATGGTGGGGCTGGAGCCCGAAGAACTCCAGGAACGTGCGGAAGAAGGTGCTCTCCGGCAGCCCAAACCCACGCTCGAAATGCGGGAGGAAGACCACGCGCTCTGTCCCCTGGGGCTGCGGCCTCTTCTCGCCGCGCGGCAGGCGCACAGCGACCTCCGTTTCCTGCGGCAAGCGCCAGGATGAGCAGAGATGGGCAATGTCCTCGACGGTGACAGTCGAGCCCATCCAAGAGCCCGACGGAAGCGCCATCAGCAGAGACGAGAGAAGGGAAGAGGATGGACGATGATGAGGCTCTGCTCAAAGCAGCGGGCGTCGCGGCGTGGCGGTCGCAAGAAGCAGAGCAAGGGCGAAGAGGCAGGGGCGCGAGAGAGAATAATGTCCGCCGCCCCCCTCTCCCCAATTTATAGCCCTCGGTTTGAATGTGGGGGAGTGGGATCGTCTGCGCTCGCCTTCCCCACTACCCCGCAATAAGTGCGCACGTACGCGCGCAATAACTGCACGGGGAAGAGCAACCGACCCCCGGACGCCACAATAAATCCGCACGCATGGGCCAAGGGCACGCGGCGGTGGGCCCCAGTCCATCGCCCAGTCCCATCATGCGCGTGACCTGTCAGGCCCCTCCGACTTCCAGGCACCACGTGGCACCCGCGCGAAGCCCGAGGGATTGCCCCAAGATTCGATGGACTCCTCGGTTCCCGCCACCGCCGGGATGCCGCGATCCGGTTTCTGAAAGAACCGGCACACAGTGGGTGTTGCCGGACCCGGCGCTCACAGAATTCGCCTTTCTTGAGGGGAAAACTACGAAGGCCCTCCCTTCCGAAGACGGCGGACCTTCACAGCTTCGGGAACTACTGTCGGGGGGATGAACCCCGGGCAGGCAACGGAACCCGGATCCTTTTTGGAAACAATGGGGCTGGCATCGCCCCTCAAGACGGCACGCGCATGGCCGGGTCGCTCGATCTGGCCAGGCCCCGCGACCCGGCCGAACTCTCCGACCCGGCCAGGCACCTCGACTCGGCCTCGACAGCCGAACCCGGCGCAACCAAGACTTCCCTCACAAGCCAGCTCCACCCGTGGCGTGTTCCACAACCCAGCCACGGGTCAGCTCCCGTCCCATCCAGGCCGTACGATGGGACGAGTCTTCATCCAATGATGACCAAGGCAACAGTACCCCGCCCGTGCCTCTGGTCAGCCGGAGCATGGCAACAGTGCCCCTCACCTACCCGCTGACCAGGGCCGACGTGGCAATAGTGCCCCCATCGTCACTGCTGACGGCAGCAAGCGGCGACCTAACGGAGCGCCACTACAGACGACTCGACTCAGCCACTCCCTGACGACCGACAAGACGGCGCACAGTCCCCCTAGGCACGCGGGGCCCACACCTAGGGGAACCCGGCGAACCACAGGCCCCCGGCAGGACCCAGCTCGGGTCCTCAGACGCTGACGACCCGGCCCCACAATCTAGTAACATTACCATTGTACCCCTGGGGGGTTGGCCTATAAAAACCCCCAGGAGCCCTCACGCATACCGGCAAGTAAGCAAGGATAGAGAAATTAGCCACCAGTCAGTAGAATCCACCCAAGGAGTGGGAGCAGCCTAAGCCTTGGCCAGCCTTCCTTCCTCCTCCATACAGCTCGAGGAGCAACCTTATATTATCGCATATCAACCACACTTGGCAGGACTAGGGGTGTTATCTCTCCAGAGAGCCCTGAACCTGGGTATGTCTTGCGTCCCGCGCTCGCTCATGCCAACCCCGCCTCAGGAGCCCACCAGTGCCCTCAAGCCTCCTCTTCTCTTTAGCCATCCCATGGCATCTGCCGTGCGCCCACCACGACAACATATTACCTTGTCTTCTCCCTTGTATTAAATGCTTGCAGATTCAAACTTAGTCCAATGCACGTGCACTATTATTATTATCCACACCATTCTTTCGTGCGAGTGAAAGGCAATAATGGCGATATATGATGGACTGATTGAGATGAGAGAAGCTGGTATGAACTTGACCTATCTTGTTTTTGTAAATATGATTAGTTCATCGTTCCTGATTCAGCCTATTATGAATGAAACATGTTTGCAATGACAATTAGGGATTATAGTTGCTCATGCCATGCTTAATTAGCTAGGAGTTTATAATGGTTTACCTGGCGTGCCAACATGCTATTAAAATGGTTGTGATGTGGTATGATAGGGTGGTATCCTTCTTTGAACGATTCGAGTGGCTTGACTTGGGACATGTTCACGCATGTAGTTGAAACAAAATCAACATAGCCTCCACGATATTTATGTTCATGGTGATTTATATCCTACTCATGCTTGCACTCATTGTTGACTAATCTTAATGCATGTTCATGACTGTTGTCGCTATCTAGTTGGTCGCTTCCCAATCTCTTTGTAGCCTTCACTTGTACTAAGCGGGAATACTGCTTGGGCATCCACTACCATAAACACCAAAGCTATTCCATATGAGTCCACCATACCTTCCTATATGAGGCATTTACCTGCCGTTCCAAGTAAATTTGTATATGCCAAACTCTAAACCTTCAAATGAAATTCTGTTTTGTATGCCCGAATACCTCATGTATCAACTAGGGCTATCTATATCTTCCATGCTAGGTGGGTTATTCTCATGATGAGTGGACTCCGCTCATCATTCACGAGAAAATGGCCGGTAACCGGGATGCCCAGTCCCATGCTCAAATCAAATCAAAATAATTGCAAACAAAACTCCCCCAGGATTGTTGTTAGTTGGACGGCACCCGTTGTTTTGGACAAGCCATGGATTGATGTTTGTTGGTGGTGGGGGAGCATAAACTTTACCATTCTGTTTGGGAACCGCCTATAATATGTGTAGCATGGAAGATATCGAGATCTCTTGGTTGTTATGTTGACAATGAAAGTATGCCACTCAAAATATTATTTATCTCTGTTTCATAACTCGAGCTCTAGCACCTCTGCAAATCCCTGCTTCCCTCTGTGAAGGGCCTATCTATTTACTTTTATGTTGAGTCATCATCCTCTTATTAAAAAGCACCAGTTGGAGAGCACCGTTGTCATTCGCATGCATTGCTATTAATTTACATTGAGTATGACTATGACTGGATCTCTTTTAGCATGAATTACAGTGTCTAGTCAGTCCTTGATCTTCAGGGGTGCTCTGCATTTATGTTTTGCGATCTCAGGGCTAGCGAGATACCATCTTGTTATATCATGTTATGATTTTTTGAGAAAGTGTTGTCATCCAAGATTTATTATTATTGCTCGCTAGTTGATTATGCCATTGATATGAGTAAACATGAGACCTAAATGTAATTGTGAATATGGTTAGTTCATAATCTTTGCTGAAAACTTGAATGCTGGCTTACATATTTGCAACAACAAGATCAAACAGAGTTTGTAAAAGTTTTTCTTTATCACTTTCACTTTGTCAACTGAATTGCTTGAGGACAAGCAAAGGTTTAAGCTTGGGGGAGTTGATACGTCTCCAACGTATCTACTTTTCCAAACACTTTTGCCCTTGTTTTGGAATCTAACTTGCATGATTTGAATGGAACTAACCCGGACTGGCGCTGTTTTTAGCAGAACTGTCATGGTGTTATTTTTGTGCAGAAATAGAAGTTCTCAGAATGACCTTAAAATCCACAGAGACACGTTTTGGAATTAATGAAAAATATTGGCAAAAGAATCAGCATCAGGGGGCCCACACCCTATCCACAAGGGTGCAGGGCGTGCCCCCCTGCCTCGTGGGCCCCCTGGGACTCCATCGACCTCAACCCCAACTCCATATACTCACTTTCGGGGAGAAAAAAAATCAGAGAGAAGGATTCATCGCGTTTTATGATACAGAGCCGCCGCCAAGCCCTAATCTTCCCCGAGAGAGCTGATCTGGAGTCCGTTTGGGGGTCCGGAGAGGGGAATTTGTCGCCATCGTCATCATCAACCATCCTCCATCACCAATTTAATGATGCTCACCACCATGTGTGAGTAATCCCATCATAGGCTTGCTGGACGGTGATGGGTTGGATCAGATTTACCATTTAATCGAGTTAGTTTTGTTAGGGTTTGATCCCTTGTATCCATTATGTTCTAAGGTTGATGTTGCTATGACTTTGCTATGCTTAATGCTTGTCACTAGGGCTCGAGTGCCATGATTTCAGATCAGAAACTATTATGTTTTCATTAATATATGTGAGTTCTTGATCCTATCTTACAAGTCAATAGTCACCTACTATGTGTTATGATCCGGCAACCCGGAAGTGACAATAATCGGGACCACTCCCAGTGATGATCGTAGTTTGAGGGGTTCAAGTATTCACTAAGTGTTAATGCTTTGGTCCGGTACTCTATTAAAAGGAGGCCTTAATATCCCTTAGTTTCCAACTAGTCGTCAACCCGTGCGTCCGCACGGGCTAGCTTTATTTATTTATTTTTTGAATTAATATCTTTAAATATGTAAGTATCATGACTATATCTTACATTGAGCATATGTTTTTGAAATTTATATTGAAAAAATAAAATATTGTATGGTCACTAGTAGGATGAAATAGGTTAAGGTTCACAAATGAGTTCAAAATTAGATTATTTAGTTTTGGATAGGGACATAGTTCTATAGGTGCATCTTGGGCCACTTATTTTATGTATATATTAGTAATACTACATAAACTACTCCCTCCATCCATATATATATAGGGTCTAATACGTTTTTTGAGTTTACATTGAACACGTGTTAGAATAATTATATATAGCATGCATGTTAGACAAAGCATATCATCAAATTTGCATGTGGAAGGAGTTTGTAATGATATATATTTATATCATACATCTCATATATTATTAATCTTATCAATGGTCAAATGCAACTTTAAAAAACATATAGGCCCTTTATATATGGATGGAGGGAGTATATATAATTTGAAGTTTTATTTTGACCTAGCAAATCAGAACAGCATTTTTAACATAGGTGACAAAGATAACTATAGTTTGACTACACACTTCAAAATGTCATTCTGGGTTGAAGCTAATCGTATAGGGTTCGATGCAATTTTATTCTATTGATACATACACGAACCACTTTTATTCTATCGATACATACACGAACCACCGCAGCAAACCTATATGGCAATATGCATGAGGTCTAGCACTTAAAAATTTTAGTATGATTTTCTTGCGCCACTTATGTCTCGAAGAATATTTTATATTGAAGAACATCTTTTTATTATAATTAAATTCCAAAAAATGAATTAAGCATACATGAGTTGAAGAAGCCTTGAAGTTGCAGTACTCAATATCATGTAAAGAAACTGGACATCCTTGGTCACATCAGTAGTAGTACATCTCAGAATCTATCCCCCGTTATAAGCACAACAAAGTATGATAGTTATAAAATATGACAGATAGTCAAGACGCGAAATTCCAGCTGGCTTGTTCTACACCTGTAGTAATTTTTTGTAATAGTGTAAACTCATGTGAGACAGACTGAGTTGTGGCCCATGCCAATTTCTTCCCACCAAGTAACCTAATCTGTTGTAGAAGTGGTTCTCCACAGCATGTAGAGTTTCTTGTTTGCGAAGAATGAACTGGTTTGCAATAGAAATAGAACCAAAAACCCGTTACTGAATACTGGATTAATGTGGAAAATTGTAATCTAATACTTTTATTGAAACCTGCCTACAAATGTGGTGGCAGGTTACAAAAGCTTCTGTGTACAACAATAAAGCAGTAGAAGCTAGAGATGTGAACTCTTAGTTCCACATGGAACAGAAACATATAATATTAGATGAGTGGCAGCAAGGAAACTTCTCATCTATGTACAAAACAGTGAAGTGGGCACTGCTAGTTAGAAGGCGCTCCATTGCTCCATTGCTCCACTTACCAGGCTTTCCATAAGCTAGATATTTATGCAATATACCACATGCTAAGCTTGTGGTTAGTTGATATCTATAGGTTTGCTGTAAGAAAAATAGGGGGGAGGAGTGGATTATGATGGCTTCTAGCAGAAATTGTATGGTTAAATATTGTACCCAACATGTGGTTTCTACATTCCTTCATCATCAATGACTAAGATAGCAAAACAACAATCACTGAAAATGAGATTAAGATTTATGGAGCTAGGTGATGGCCCTACACGTTATTATGCCTGATGTGACTGCAGTTGCCATAATTTTGCTAGTTAGCTCATAGATGTTGAAAAAAGTCCTAAGAGTAAGGCAACTTCAAACCATACTTCCATGGCATGATAAACGATACCATTCATTTCTTTACAATGAATGAGTTTGCTACACGTAGTGTACCACCTGAATAAGAAAATTGACGTAAGAGCCCCACTTTTTTCACCCTCTATATGGTACTCAAGCTAATATTCTTCTGAATATGATGATAATTTTCTCACCCTCGAGATCTTTCATGAAAAAAATATTTTAAAAAATCATGACTTAAAGTTGTTTTTGCATAATAGTGAAAAATACAGTGCCTATTCCTGCAAACAAATGAAATCATTAGTCTTTGATTTGTTTTTTTAACAATTGTTAGCTCTTATGGAGCAAAGGCATTACTGGAGTGAAGTTTTTCGTCCTTCTTGACTATTAGACTAACAGATGTACAGAGGATGATCTACAGTAGGCAATAATCTGTGTGCAGAAAAATACATGGTATTTAAGCTAACTTTCACTAAACCTAGTGAATCATATATTTTTCTTAGATAGTGTCTTTTATACATGTACATGTGCAATCAACAGTTGGAAAGTAGGAAGTTTCAGTTTTCTCAAACGACACACATATTAGGTGTTGCCTGGTTCTTCCCATAGTACTATTTCTTATGCTAACTACAGAGTACTAAATAACATCAACACTAAAATGTGAGAAGTAGATTAGAATGACAGGAGCTCATCAAATACCTTATTAAATTACTGTTAGATTTGTAGCATGCTTGTATCCAATTCAACAGGACCATTGAACACATCAAGCAATTTATCTGTGGAGAAGGGAGATAATCCTGCAAGACCATCAGTTGTATTTTATAATGTGAAGACACATTAAAATACCAATGAAGTAGCACTCACCACTCAGACCTTTTTAGTATTTTATATTTAGGGAAAGCTAATATAGATATGGAACATCTAATAGTTGTCACTGCCACTCTATCTTTATTAATGAACCTAAAAAATATTTATTCGATATTTTGATTCAGTATTTACAAAATTGGAAAAATAATTTAAAACGCTTTGTGCATTTTATGATTATCCTCGTCAGAAGTTTTGCAAATCGTTTTAAAATGCACTCTCACAAAATACCAGCAGTTGCTTATGCGTATGAACCTAAGAGGATGTTTTAATGGGTTGGACATTTGCATATTTGAAAACTGCTCCATAAATATTGGCAATGGTGGCCAAGCAAAGAGCCACTTAGGTTGTCTTGATCATTTAAAATCCATATCAGAAATCCGACTTGCTTGAGCCTTGTGGACACCATGGCTTCCCCTGTTTAGAAATATCAACTAATCATAATGAACTAATGATCACCTACCTAAAAAAATATGATGTCCAAGCCAAAAAGGTTCTCCTCATTAGCTTAACATCCATATTTAAAATTTGGACCTTCTGGATTATGATGGAAAACAGGGGTTTGCATGTTCCTAAGTACCAACTAATCCTATGAATCAATGATCACATACCTAACAGAAAAGGCATAAATCACATATTGGCTTGATATTTCGGGCGTCCCTCATATTGGCGTGATATTTCGGGCGTTCCGATTGCGTGAACACATAGAGTGCTGCATCTCAAAGTTGACCTCCCCGATCGTCTCTAGAACTTAACTGCTAGAAAAAGGCACACAAAATTGTAAGCATAAATAGATTTTTCTCAGCTCTATCCAATGACAATAAGAACTTAAGGGCAGCTTGCATGAACCACGTGCGACTAAACCACACATAATAGAGCATCTTCATCCAACGGAGGCACCAAATCAATTACCTCTAGATAATTGGTGGAGGCGGATGCCATGACCGTGTAGAAGTGGACTCCTAGGGTGAGGTCGTTAGAATGATGCTGTCCAGTCCTAATATGCCACAATACAAATATTTGGCAACAACAGTAAGGAAATGTAGCACCGTTCTGCTAGAGCACTGCTTAGAAGCATCTGAACAAATCTCAATATTGTAAAATTGGTATAAACTTACACCATGCATGTTTGTACACAGCCTATCTGCATGCAACTTTTTTGCATCATCTTGCAGATTTATCCATAGAGATAGTTAGCAAAAAAAATCAAGTAATAGGATTGTGGGCAACACAAAGTAATCTAGATGTACTTTGGATCTTCACCGAACATTTCAGGTTTGGCCAGCTCGAGCCATATAACTGAAGCATGACACAGAGGACTTTGTTGCTTATCAAATTCAATTTGAATAGAGAAGAAACTTTACTGTAATTATGATAGTAACCTTACTTTTAGATGCACAGAAAGCACAACCTTTGTGGACCTACATTCAAGGAGAAACAGAGTTTGCGGCTAGATTGGTGGTGAAGGAAGTATTGAGGCAAGCAACGTCATTGTTGAAATATTATCCTGGTATATACTGATTATTGACACCATACTCCGTTCCAAGCTCCCCAGGTTCACGGCAAAAAATGTAAAAGGATCGTATATTTTCAAGAGTTGGCAATATAAGCTAATATTTTAGGTACCTTTCTATATACTACATATTAGATATATTGTCTTGAAACATGCATGCATAAAAAGACGCAGATGTCATCTTTGGTTTAGAACACACAGTTTAGTAGTACAGCATAAAGAAAATCTGAAATGTAACTAGAACTGAAATTATATATAAGAGGCAATAACAATATTGTTGGAGATTATTAATCCAAGTCCTATAAAAAACAAATCTCAATGAACTTTTGGGGTAGCCTTAATTATCTATAGTTGAAGGCATAAAAGTGATGGAGAAAACTATCAAATACATGAGGTTCATATGACTGATCCCATGAGCTCCATAGGAAATGAGAAGAAGAAATTCAATGAACATCCTGAATCCCTGACTGGCGTTGCTGATGAACATCCTGCACAGGGTCTGCATCGACAGTTAAAGCATCTGCCTAATTGGTAAGAAGAAGAAATTCTTCAAACAACACTAATACTATGGCAGACACATCATATTGTATAATTTCCTTATTAAGAATTCAATGAAGCCTACTTAACATTGATTATGCCCGACGTTCAGATTAGTAAAAATCATGTCAAGCAGCTTTGAATCCGCACAAATGATCACATCCTAAACTGGTCCTCAAAAATCAGGACTGGACATCTACGATCATAGTCATAGGTGCAGTGCTATTTCTTCAGTATCCTTTTGCCAAAAGATGATAATCATCCATGTGACCACGTCTCTGCAGCATAAACAAATAATGTATCAATGATTGTATATAAATACTTGGACGGGGAATGAATTACTCCTTGTGGGAATTAATAGACATTTTCTTGGCAAACAAAGCTCAAGTTCTGCATATTTAACTGTAGAACACTGGGCAATAGGAAACAATGCATTGGGTATTATTCATCACCGACAATCCACACGACTATACTATAGTAAGCTAAATAGAAGTTGAGCCAATGAACCATTTCATTAAAGCTAACTAAATTACCAATTATAACAAAATTGCATTGTCCTTTGTTAAGTTCAATCCAGTTGACCACTCTTGACTATTAGTCCTAACTGAAGCGCCTGTTAACAAATTAACTAAACCACCATGATTCGAAAAAACAAAACAACCTAAATCACCATTGCAAAGCCAAAGGATAGTAGTATTGACCCAGTTCCTTGCCAAACCCAAGTTTGTGTGTGCAGGAGAGGAGATTCTGCCCACTAACATGGCCATCCACTGGCACTCCACCTAGCACATCCGCCAATCCATTCCACCCACATTCCATGAGAGAACTTCAGAGCGGAAAATTACCTTGCTGGGTAGCCACTTAGAACACGGCCGATCTTCTCTGGATACTTTTGCGCCTCGGTGGTCCCAAGTGTGGAGGGGCACAACAGGACACCATTATTGTCGCCTATAAGCATCGTCTCAAGAGAGGAGAGCGCCGTGTGTTGCAGTAACTGGGGACGTGACATTCGATGGAGAGGAGGAACATGTGGTGGGCACAGATCGATGAACGGGACACAGTCGGCCTCAACCCCGTTCCCTCCACCGGTCGCGTCGCCACACGCCACCAGAAGCATCCGCTGCCATGTGAAGGTCCAAGAGAGAGGACCAAGAAGAGAGATGGTTCATGGTGGTGGTGGAGGCCGTGGGATGCGAAAGAGGCTGGATGTAGTGGATAGCGGTGGACAGCGGCGGCAGATGGGAAGCGGAGCGACGACAACAGTCGGGAGCAGGGCGGCGGCGCCATCCATGGAAGGGGATGAGTGGGATAGTGGGGTTCGTGAGGTTAGGGATACGGGAGAACGACAACCATGAGGAAAAGGACCATGGACCTCCAAAGCATTTTTTTGCAGAATTAAGCACATCGTTAAGCAAAATTACATGGGTTAATTGGGTTAATCTCCACCATAATAACTCGGTCTCACCAGATCAACGGCTCTTAATTTCAAATGAATGTGGTAATTTTTAGGGAGTCTCTAATTAGTATATGTATAGATAGTACCCCGCTGACACGGGAGGGTAGGACAAAATATGTCATGCAAGTTCTTTTCCATAAGCACGTATGACTATGTTTGGAATAAATGCCTACATTACATTGATGAACTGGAGTTAGTTCTGTGTCTCCCTATGGTATAACTGTTGCATGAGGAATCGCATCTAACATAATTATCCATCATTGATCCATTGCCTACGAGCTTTTAACATATTGATCTTTGCTTAGTTACTTTTCCGTCGCCACTGTTACGATTGCTACAAAAACTGCTACTGTTACTTTTGCCACCTTACCATTACTTCCATACTACTTTGCTACTAAATACTTTGCTATAGATATTAAGTATTTTAGGTGTGGTTGAATTGACAACTCAACTGCTAATACTTGGGAATATTCTTTGGCTCCCCTTGTGTCGAATCAATAAATTTGGGTTCAATACTCTACCCTCGAAAACTGTTGCGATCCCCAATACTTGTGGGTTATCAGGCTTGTCCCTAAAATTCAACCCGCGCCTTGTTATATCCCGAAAATTCAGATATCGTGCTCCCAAAACTAGCGCCTTCGCAACCCGCGCCTTGCTATCCCGAAATTACAACGCGCGCGAAAACTCCCTCCAGCTGCCAAATCCCGACACGCGAAATCCCCCTTCTAACCCTAAGCCGAAAGGGCCGCTAGTTCAAATCGGTGGGGGTACTTCAGTAACACACCATACATTTTGGACAAGCGCGTCCCTAAGTCATGGTTCCCCCCTCCCATCGCCTCCTTTTCGCCATTCGAAATCCCTGGCCGCCATAACCTCTCTGCTCCAGCCGCGAAACCCCACCCGACTTCGTCCGTCACCTCACCGCTGCCCAGCCGGAGACTCTTCCCCGGTGATGTCGTCCATCGCAACAACTCGACGTCCCTCATCCACCTCCCCGGATGAGGATCCATCGTCCATATCGTTGTCCCGCCGGTTCAGCCACCCCTCCTCCACCTCCAAGGAGCTCCTCCAAGATCACCTCGTCTATCGTGGCTGCTCCATCCCCACAACGACGCCTTAACCCGCTCCACCGGAACCGCAGCATCCTCGCCGCATCCTCGCCGACTCCTCGGCCCAAGCAGAGGCCTACTCGGTGCCACCAAAGAGGTTGTACACTCATCGCATTGCATAATTTCCTTAACTCAACCCCCCGGCACCGACGGTGCTCCATCCGGATCCCCCATGGCGCCGCTACCTCGAAGCCGGCGCCACGGGCGACATCTCCATGGCGGCTCTCCCCCAGTGCGAGGCCCCTTCGGTGGCGGTGTCCATACCAGCCGGATCTGCTGCTAATGCTCCAGCTCTCGCTCGCTCGCGCTGCTGCTGCTGCTCCTGCTCTCGCTCGCTCGTGCTATTGCTGCTGCTCCGGCTCTCCCTCGCTCATGGCGTTGCTGCTGCTCCCCCCTCGCTCGTGCTGCTGCTCTGCTCTGATTTAACTACACATCAGTTGACTGAATCGACTTTTGGGTCATTCGATTTTCAAGGGGTGGGGGGCTCACCGGAGTTAAGGAAGAACCACCCACAGCAAGGAGGGTGCTCGCTGGAGAGGTACCCTACTATCTATCTTAGGGTTCAGGGTGGAGGCGGTGGTCGTCGGCGGTGGGGGCGCGGTAGTGGGGCGGTGGCGTGGGGATCGCCGGAGAAAAAGCTCGGCACGGGGGGAGGGGGAGGCTAGAGTGCTGGCCGGGGCGACGGTGGATCGGCGGTGGGGAGTGGTTTTGGGGCGGCGATGTGGTGCGGGAGCGCCGCCGACCGCGGGCGGCCTGGGCCAGCAGTTCGGCCGGTGGTGGCTGGCAGCTCAGGGGGTGTAGGTTGATGATGAACTGCAGGCCCTCCCGAAACTACATGTGAAGTGCCTCACTACTACCATTGCATTCTGTTTCAACAGTAACATTCATATTCCACAGTAAATTTTAGTTTTGACAGTTAAGTTTAGAGTCAACAGTTTTTACCTCACCTGTTGTAGTCAGGTGTTTTTTGGTTTTGTAAATTTTACATCTATCACTTTTTGGTAATGTATTTTACTTCATCCATTGGACATGCTATTAGAATCCCACTTGAGATTAATGATGCCTATCTTGTACTGCTTCAGCCTCGACGTCTTACGGCTCGCCGGAGCTGCTCCAACAACGGAATCATCCATCACAATAGAGCAGTGCCCTAGATGTCGTCTACAGATTCCACAGATCTTCCTCCACACCTCCGACAGCCACCTCTGCCTCAACTTCTTCAGCGACCAGCCCAATGATGCTGAGGTCGACACACCTACGGCAAAGAGGTTGTACACTTGTTGCATCACTTATTACTCTACATGCATGTCGATCCATTAGGACTATTTTGGTTCAAAGGAAAAACATAGCAATAGGAAATTTTCCTATGGCACTCTACTATTCAATTATTCATGCATTTTGTTGAAAGGAATGGAGCAAAACATCCAACTGGACCTTCTTTTCAAAATCCTATGCATGAAAACAAGACAAAGTGCATTAGTCGCAGAATAACATTCTAACTGTACACGCTTTCATATGGTTTCACTTTAATTTGGCCATGTTTCTTTGCATTCCTCTGCTCTTCCAATTCCTGTGAACCAAACACCGAAGTTGACAGAAATCCAGTGTTTACAAATGCTCTGTTTCCCATGTGCATTCCTATCCTATTCTGGTGTTTTCCCTATCCCTGCATTTTTAGATCATGCAAGCCAAAGGAGCCCTTATAGAATTACTTCAGTTAAAGGTAGGTGTCGAAGAAAACTCTGTGTGGTTTGTCCTGCTCCTGCCGCGACGTGGTCAACCTCACCTGAGCTGCTCCATTGACAGAAGCATCCTCTAAACCAGACATCACGACTCCTGACCGTCTTTCGCCACCTCAGATCTCCTTCCCTGCCGCCAGCACCCACCGCAACGGCATCACCATCATCGACTCAGTAGATGAAACTGAGGAGTACATGGGTCCACAAGAGAGGTCACACTCTTTTGTTTCTGCTTATGTTATGCATTGCTTAAAATTACCTGCTACTTTATCGTCCGGTTCACCTCTTAGACTCCAAGTCAGGTCCAAATTAATGTTCAAACTTGGGTTCTAAATTAGTTGTGGGGCACATATCGAGGAAACAATGGATAGTATCTCTGTCTAATATCTGGTTCACCTAGGGTATGCCTATGTTGTTCATCATGGGTGGTAAACAAATAGTAAAGCAATCATCATCTGTCTTTTATTCAATTAAAGCAGTCATCAGCCTGCTATCATTATTTTTGGATCCATCCACTGGTTGTTACCATCACTCTATATTTCCGCATGCTCTCCTTACATAATATCGCTATATTTTTTTGTAGGCATGTCAGATATTGTACACAGGCATCCTGAACATGTAGAGAAAAAAAGAAGTGTTTTGCGCGGCAATACAATGTCATGCAGACATTGCTCCGTGGCCGGTTCAATGGCAAACCCTCCCCTCTCTCCAGATTGTAATCTAGAGGAAGATACCTGTTCTGAGGCAGATTCAGATGCAGCTGACAACACCTATTTACCCCCCAAGGTGTTTGCTCTAACTTGGCATGATGATCTTAGTCATATCATGCATATGTTGCCTTGCAGTGCCTACTTTCGACATCATATATATCATCTACTTAGTTTAGACATGTTCTGTAATGCCACCTGTTTAGTTTCTGTATCATATATGGGAATTATGTAGTATCATATATGTGAAATGTGCAATGCCATCTTGTTTAACCGGGCATCATATATTTGAATGATATCTTGCCCATCCTTTTCTTCATTACTCTATTTGTCGACAATGTTTGTACATTAAACTACTCTTCCTGTGAATCAGCCATTTGAGTGGGGATGGAAAAATCTGGTGTGAAAACAAGGCCTTTAGAGCAGACAGTGCTACCTGTCGAAGTAGATCTCTTGCTGGGTCCCGATAGCTCCTCGGAGATGGATTTAGAGACAAATAACCAGTCCTATTCCCCCATCGAGGTGTATGCTCTAACTTGGCATGGTTATACTGCTCATATCATGCATATGGTGTCTTGCATTACATAGTTTAGACATCATATACACAATATTCAACACCATGTTTTTGTTCAGACATCATATATATGAATGCCCTCTGCTTAGCATATACATCACATATCTGAATTAAATCATGCAATCCTGATTACTTAGATACCATGTATGTGAATTATTTTTTAATCTTGTTTAGTTAGTCATCATATCTTTGAATTATGTTATGCTATGCTATCCAGTTTAGATAGACATCATATATGTGAAATTATGTCATGCTATCTGTTCTAGTTAAACAATATACATGTCAACTATTTCATGCCCTCTTTTTTCCACACTATCTATTGCATCTATCTCTCATACAATGTTTGTACATTCAACTATGTTTCCTGTTTATTAGCCCTTTGAATTGGAGCGGCTGATGGCAGTATCTAGCGGAGTAAAAATACGGTCTTCAAATAAAATAGTGCTACCTCATGGTGGAGATAGCAACCCGGTTGTACATGCACGAGAACTAGCCCTACCACACACAACCCAGACTCTCGCAGATTATACCCCTACTACAATGGACAGAGAACCAGCTTCACCGAATCTAACCCCAACCCTAGCAGATAGTAACCCAGTTCCTATTGACACAACACCATCGCCACCACAGAGCTCCCAAACAAGAGCAGTTAGTAAGGTAGCTCCAGTGCCCAAAGCACCAGTACTACCACGGCGAACCCCAACTCCACCAGTTAGTACACCTATTCCTGTGGAGGAAGCACAACCAGTCATTCATAGTTTAGCATCTATCGCATTTGATGTTTTTAAATCCTATGCTCGTATCTTCCCATCATGGAAATATTATACTGAAGATGAAGGAAAATGCCAGTTGAGGTGTTTGTCTAGGAGTTATGTGTAAGTAATGTTATTCATGGCAATTACTTTGCTTTGTCCCATACATTCTACCTCCATGATGGTTATAATACAGCAAATTTTCCCATTTTTCTCTATATAGAAGGACCAATTTGGAAACTCAGGATGAGGTAACCTATTGAAAGTGCAACTATCCCTGGGTGGTTTTGGTAATTCCTAACAACATATATCTCATTGAGCTAATGCTACTTCAAGATAAATATTTCAGGAAAGCTCAATGATTGGCATGGCATGGATGAGAAAAGTGGATCCCTCAAAATGCTAAGGACAAAAGGATTGGCTCAAGCTTAAAGGACAAGACTCTACATTTTCTATTTTAGTGATTCGAGATCACATTGAGTCCATAGGAAAAGCCAATACTATCAAGGAGGGATGAGGTGTTGCTTAATGGCTTTCTTGCTCTAAGTGCTTAGTGATATGCTCCAAAGCCCTCAACTACTTTCTCACATCCACATTTGACCCAAACCAAAAGTCTAACTCGGCCCTACCGATTCTTTCTATCCGGCGCCACCGAGTTCAGGTGTCATAGCGTTTCCATTCGATAGGGATCTCGATCTCACCGAGATGGGGTTGTAATCTCTCTGTTTCCATTCGTAACGTTTCGGTCAAACCGAGATGAGCGATCGGTCCCACCGAGATTACAATGCAAACTCTCTGTTTCCTTTTTGTAACGTTTCGGTCTCACCGAGATTGCCGAATTGGTCCCACCGAGTTTTCCTGACCAACTCTCTGGTTAGCTTATTACCAAAATCGGTCTCACCGAGTTTGTGTAATCGGTCTCACCGAGATTACATTATGCCCTAACCCTAATCATATCGGTCCTACCGGGTTGCATGTCGGTCCCACCGAAAAACATAACGGTCACATGATTTGCTGAATCGGTCCGACCGAGTTTCTCAATTCGGTCTCACCGAGATTGGTAAGTTGTGTGTAACGGTTAGATTTTGTGTGGAGGCTATATGTACCCCTCCACCCCTTCTTCATTCGTGGAGAGAGCTATCAGAACATGCCTACACTTCCAACATACATTTTCTGAGAGAGAACCACCTACACTTGTGTTGAGACCAAGATATTCCATTCCTATCATATGAATCTTGATCTCTAGCCTTCCCCAAGTTGCTTTCCACTCAAATATTCTTTCCACCAAATCCAAATCCTGTGAGAGAGAGTTGAGTGTTGGGGAGAGTATCATTTGAAGCACAAGAGAAAGGAGTTCATTATCAACACACCATTTGTTACTTCTTGGAGAGTGGTGTCTCCTAGATTCGCTAGGTGTCACTTGGGAGCCTCCGACAAGATTGTGGAGTTGAACCAAGGAGTTTGTAAGGGCAAGGAGATCACCTACTTCGTGAAGATCTACCCTAGTGAGGCAAGCCCTTCATGGGCGACGGCCATGGTGGGATAGACAAGGTTGCTTCTTCGTGGACCGTTCGTGGGTGGAGCCCTCCATGGACTCGCGCAACCGTTACCCTTCGTGGGTTGAAGTCTCCATCAACGTGGATGTACGATAGCACCACCTATCGGAACCACGGGTAAAAAATCTCTGTGTCAACATTGCGTTTGCTCCCTCAAACTCCTCCCCTTTACCTTCATATGCAATTGTTTTACATTCCGCTGCTATACTCTTAGAATTGCATGTGTAGGTTGATTGCTTGACTTGTGCTAAGTTGCTAAAATCTGCCAAGAACTAAAATTGGGAAAAGGCTAGATTTTTATTTGGTCAAGTAGTCTAATCACCCCACCTCTAGACATACTTTCGATCCTACAAGTGGTATCAGAGCTTTGGTCTCCATTTGCTTTGATTTCCATAGCTTTTGGTGGTCATAGCCTTGGTTTCACAACCTAGGAGAGTATGGCGTCTAGCGAGGGAAATTACGATCGTAGAGGTCCTTACTTTGATGGTACAAATTTTGCTAGTTGGAAGCATAAGATGAAAATGCATATTCTTGGACATAACCCCGCCGTTTGGGCTATTGTGTGTATTGGCTCGCAAGGTGAATTCTTTGATGGGAGAGAACTGAACCGTGAAGCTACCGCGGAAGAGTTGAAGATGCTGCAGTACAACGCTCAAGCTTGTGATATCCTCTTCAACGGATTGTGCCCCGAAGAATTCAACAAAATTAGCCGTCTTGAGAATGCAAAGGAAATTTGGGATACTTTGATTGATATGCATGAAGGTACCGACTCCGTCAAGGAATCCAAGTTGGATGTGCTTCAAATTCAACTTGACAAGTTCAAAATGAAGGATGGTGAAGGTGTCGCTGAAATGTACTCTAGGCTTGCCCTTATCACAAATGAGATTGCCGGCTTAGGAAGTGAAGAGATGACCGACAAATTCATCATCAAGAAGATCCTAAGAGCTTTGGATGGAAAATATGATACTGTGTGCACATTGATCCAAATGATGCCAAATTACAAAGATCTCAAGCCAATGGAAGTCATTGGGAGAATTGTTGCTCATGAGATGTCACTCAAGTATAAGGAGGAGCTCCACAACAAGTCCAGTGGTGCTTACAAAGCCTCATGTGAAGTTCCCACATCATCAAGTGAGAAACAAACCTTCAATGAAGAATTGAGCCTAATGGTGAAGAACTTCAACAAGTTCTACAAGAGTAGAAGCAAGGAAAGAAGTTCCAAGTCAAGGTCATACAATGACAAAAGATCTTCTAGTCGTAAGCGAAATTGCTACAATTGTGGAAGACCCGGACACTATTCCAATGAGTGTAAGGCACCCTACAAAAGAAGAGAAGATTCTCCAAAGAGAAGAATCACCATCAAGAGAGAGAAGGAGTAGAGATGGTCGTTATGAACGAAGAATATCCCGGAGAAGCAAGCATTCGGAAAGGAAGGACAAGTCATCAAGGAGCTACACAAAATGAAGACATCAAGCTCATGTTGGTGAATGGGTATCCGGCTCCGACTCCGACAATCACTCCGAGAGAAGGTATCACTCCGACTCCGAATATACTCAAGATGAAGGTGTTGCCGGTCTAGCACTTGTGTCAACCAACTCCTACGACATATTTGATTCACCAAATGAAGGACTTGGAAGATGCTTCATGGCTAAAGACCCAAAGGTATCACACCCCAAGTATGTTGATTTCAATAGTGATGAAGATGACTTGTTAGGTGATGATGGTTTACTTGTTGACAACTCTAGTGATGAATACTATGATGAAACGTCAATTAATCATGCTAATCACGATAAAACGAATGACAATGGTAAGGAGAAGATTGAGCACCTAACTAAAGAACTAAACACTCTTAAGTTAGCTCATGAAATTATCTTAGAAGATCATCGAGAACTTTTAAGAACCCATGAGAAGTTACGCTTTGACAAGCTCAACCTTGAGCAAGAACATGAGTTCTTAAAAGCAATCAATGATGATATTCGCAAGAAAAGTTCTTCTTACATTGCCAAGCGTTTACTTTTATCTACTTACATGCCTCAAGTCAAGTCTAGTAACAAGAACAAGAAGGATTCTTCCTCTAGTAGTAACAATAATCATGCTAAATCCAATGTTGTTGCTTCTAGTAGTTCTCTTGATTCCACTAATGATTCTCTTAGCCAAGTTACACTTGAGCAAGAAAATAGCTTATTGAAGGGAATTATAGAGAAAGGTGTTTACAAGAGCCTTGCCGGGAGTAAGCAATTCGAGGAAATTGTACGCAAGCAAGGAAGGCACCGGAAGAACCAAGGTGTTGGTTTTGAACGAAAGTTCAACGCCAATGGAGTTGAGTGGGAAGAAGATCAATACCCCAAGATGAAGTTTGTTCCTCAACAAGAGAAGTATGATCCTACTTCCTTCAAAGGGACACAAGCTCAAGATGATCTTCCACCCCAAGACCACAAGCAAAAAGGCAAGGACAAGCTTCAAGAGGAGATTGATGCATTTGAAGAAGCTCCTAAGGCCTTGGTCAAGTGGATTCCCAAGACTACGTCAAGTTCTACCTCATCAAGTACAACTACAACTCCAAGGATTCCCATCAAGATGATGTGGATCCCGAAGAAGAAGAAGTAGAGAGTTCTTGAGGGTGACTCCGCCAACATATTTCACTCTTATCATTTTGGCAAGGACAAGTGCAATAAACTTCCACATCTTGCACTAGTTCAAGGAGTCACAAACCCTCTTGTTGGTAAGACAAGGGACAAGGTAACCCAATGCTTTCATGGACATCATCTTGTGTCTGCATCACTCTATGTCTATGGATATCCTTGTTTGTTCCTTGTGGGACTAACCCGTGTAGGTATTGAAAGTGCAACTCACTCCAAAGGATTGCTCCAAATGATCTACATCAACTTTGAGCATCCACATCTTCAACACCTACATGAACTCATCATCGACAAAACCCAAGGTTAGTTCATCCCTCTTAGGGGGGATCTCACATCTAGGGGGAGCTTTAATCTAAGAATTGAGCTAAAGCAACTCTAATGGTGTGAACACAACAATGCTTTATGTAAAAGTGGTAACCCCACTTGAGCTTAAACGATGAGTATGACTTATGATCAAATGATTCTCATTTGACTCCTAAGTCAATATACTCATATATAGATGACCTAGTCATCGCCAATTGCTTGATAGATGCTAGAATGGTTGTGCATGCTTTGCCACATATTTTATTTGTCATTTTATTGTGTGAGCATGTTGGTTGCATACTTTGCTCATTCGAGGACATCCACTTGTTGTTTTGATTGTTTGGGTTCTTTTCTTTTGCCTAGTGGATGGACAAGGATGCCTAAGAACCTTCTCTAGCTATCTATGCTTTTCTTGTCTCAAACTCTATTCATGCTACATCACAAAGTTTGATCAAGTCAGATTTGAACCACTCTGTGTGAGGAGCACTCAGAGTCCCCGATTCGTCATAGACTTAAACTTCCAAAACCTCTTTGTGTGTTTCAGTCTGACCGATTCATCCATTTTGGTCATACCGAGATCATTAAGTTGATCTGGGTTTTCAACCTCGGTGCAACCGATTTGAACTTTTCGGTCACACCGAGTTGCTGTAACTGCTTGCAGTTATGCATCTCGGTGCCACCGAGTTGTTCCACTCGGTCACACCGACAGGGTCAGGCTATATATATCCACGGGCCAAAATTTGGAAATTTTTCCGAACCTCTTCACCCGCGCACAGCCTTCTATCTCCTTGGGTCTCCGGATCGTCCTCCTCATCCCCAGCGACCTCCAGCCGCTGGTCTCTGCCGCCGTCAACGGGATTCAACTCCGCCGTTGCCGCCGTAGCAAGTCCATCACGAAACTTGGGTATGGATTTGATCTTTGTGCTATTCCTCACTCCGATTCCTAGCACATTGCATTGCCATGTATCTTGCCACGATTGAGATCTTCCTATCTAGCGAAAACACTCCGTAGATTAGTTTTGAATTGAAAATTTAGGGTTAGGTTTCCACCGAACTCATCTCGGACCGATCGAGTTGTAGAAATCGGTCCCACCGATTTGGCTCAGGCCAGTGCACTTGTGATTCTCGGTCTGACCGAGAATTGCAAATCTGTGTGTCGAGTTCGGTTCTTTGTGAAACCCTAGCAGTCTCGGTGCCACCGAACTGTGACTCGATCTGACCGAGTTCACTAGTTTAGGTTCCAAAAGATGCTTCGGTATCACCAAGTTTACAGATCGGTAGCTCCGAAATGCTTTCCTTGGAAAACTAAAACTAAGTTTTTGACTCAATCTTTTGTAAAAACCTCTGTGCTTTGTGATGCTCATCCACTCTACCTCATCTATAACTATTCACATGGTCTGCTGTCAGAGTTTGCATCATGTCAGATCAGAGTGACAGTCAGAACAAGTCTGAGGAGCAAGTTCAGTTAAGTGAGGGCACTAGTCCCTCTAGCAATTCTGATGAGGGTAGCAGGAGCACACCCAGAAATTTGCCAGAGGCAGCCACCAGGGCCAGAAAGAAGGAAGACATCTGAGTCTGGAGATGAGGACTATGTGGCTGTTGAGGATGAGGCCACTTCCAAGAAGAAAGTGCTGAAGAAAGAATATGGCACTGCTGCCACAACAAAGCCTGGACTGAAAACTAAGATGCCAGCAAGAAGACAACCCATGTCTAAGCCAAGAAAAGTTGCCACTAGTGAAACCATGAAGTTCACCATTGAGTCTGATGATGAAGCTGCTGGCCAAGATAAGAAGAAAAAGAGATTCAGAACTACTACTGCCAAAGTACTTGGGAAGCCCTCAATGAGGAGAGACTCTGAAGAAGAAGAGGAAGAGGAAGCTGCACCAGCTCCTAAAGCTCAAAAGCTAATGGGAGATGCTATAAGGTCAGGAGCTTATAAACTCCAAGATGGGCACTGGCACATATCTCTTGGACAAGGAACACCTGCCCATCTACCCTGATTTTGAGGACAACACTGTTGTGATGGATGACAATGAACCATCTTATGTGCAAGCACAAGAGAAGAAGGAGAAGGCAAGGGCTGAGAAGGCTGCAAAGATGCCAACTGCTGAAGAGGCATCTCAGATTCTTCTGAAGAGCAAGCAAGATCAGCTTGTCTACTTGATTGCCTCCACTCTGAGGATTGAGAAGGGCTTGGCCACCCTGACTCAAAACCAGCAGAGCTTGGAGAGAATCATGGAGCAGAAGTTTTATGCTTTTCATGTCAAAATTACTGAGATCCAAACCACAGTTGAGCAACTTCAGGAAGAAGTGGAGGAGAAGAAGGGCAAATCAACTATAGATGCTTTTGCTAGAGTGCCCAGAAGTCAGAGATCTACTGCAGTGCCTGTTTCAGACACCAGAGCTACAGCATCAGCACCAGCAGCAACAGCTCCAGTTCCACCTCCAGCACCTACTCCACCAGCTCCAGCTACTTCATCTGAAGCCTTCATCCTTGGAGTCATCTCTACACCAACCCATGAAGACCAAGCCTGAGAGTCGTTTAGCACTATGCATTTTTTTATGAACTTTTTGGTAACTTGTTACCAAAGGGGGAGAAAATGTATAGATCATAGGCTTCGAGAGAGAGTGTTGCTTTTGGTCTCTCTTGTCTTTTTGGTTGAACTTCGTTACTTGCTTGTTTGCTTGATACTCTATGCTTTTGTGAGATACTTGGATGATCATGTGTTTGATCATATGCTACCTTAATGCTTGTTGGATGACATTATCCTTTATCCCTATATGATCATTCACTTTGCTTGGTGATGAGTGCATGTATTTAATTATTTTCATTTTGAGCGCTCCACCAAGATGTATGTGACATGGAAGAGTAACCCATGATCCTAACTCATTGTTCATTTGCAGTCCAAAGCAAATTTTTAAATAATGCACAAATTTAGGGGGAGCTCTTACTTTTCACATAGTTCTCAAAGCGACAATGTTTTTCAATCTTATTATCATTTGTCGAAGCTTTGATCTATATGTTGTCATCAATTACCAAAAAGGGGGAGATTGAAAGTGCAACTATCCCTGGGTGGTTTTGGTAATTCCTAACAACATATATCTCATTGAGCTAATGCTACTTCAAGATAAATATTTCAGGAAAGCTCAATGATTGGCATGGCATGGATGAGAAAAGTGGATCCCTCAAAATGCTAAGGACAAAAGGATTGGCTCAAGCTCAAAGCACAAGACTCTAAATTTTCTATTTTAGTGATCCAAGATCACATTGAGTCCATAGGAAAAGCCAATACTATCAAGGAGGGATGAGGTGTTGCTTAATGGCTTTCTTGCTCTAAGTGCTTAGTGATATGCTCCAAAGCCCTCAACTACTTTCTCACATCCACATTTGACCCAAACCAAAAGTCTAACTCGGCCCAACCGATTCTTTCTATCAGGCGCCACCGAGTTCAGATGTCATAGACACTGCCACAAACCCTAGGCAAATCGGTATCACCGATAGGGATCTCGGTCTCACCAAGATGGGGTTGTAATCTCTCCGTTTCCATTCATAACGCTTCGGTCAAACCGAGATGAGCGATCGGTCCCACCGAGATTACAATGCAAACTCTCTGTTTCCTTTTCGTAACGTTTCGGTCTCGCCGAGATGAGCGAATCGGTCCCACCGAGTTTGCCTGACCAACTCTCTGGTTAGCTTATTACCAAAATCGGTCTCACCGAGTTTGTGAATCGGTCTCACCAAGATTACGTTATGCCCTAACCCTAATCATATCGGTCCTACTGAGTTGCATGTCGGTCCCACGGAAAAACCTAACGGTCACATGATTTGCTGAATCGGTCCGACCGAGTTTCTCAATTCGGTCTCACCGAGATTGGTAAGTTGTGTGTAACGGTTAGATTTTGTGTGGAGGCTATATATACCCCTCCACCCCCTCTTCATTCATGGAGAGAGCTACCAGAACATGCCTACACTTCCAACATACATTTTCTGAGAGAGAACCACCTACACTTGTGTTGAGACCAAGATATTCCATTCCTATCATATGAATCTTGATCTCTAGCCTTCCCCAAGTTGCTTTCCACTCAAATCTTCTTTCCACCAAATCCAAATCCTGTGAGAGAGAGTTGAGTGTTGGGGAGACTATCATTTGAAGCACAAGAGCAAGGAGTTCATTATCAACACACCATTTGTTACTTCTTGGAGAGTGGTGTCTCCTAGATTGGCTAGGTGTCACTTGGGAGCCTCTGACAAGATTGTGGAGTTGAACCAAGGAGTTTGTAAGGGCAAGGAGATCGCCTACTTCGTGAAGATATACCCTCGTGAGGCAAGTCCTTCGTGGGCGACGGCCAGGGTGGGATAGACAAGGTTGCTTCTTCGTGGACCGTTCATGGGTGGAGCCCTCCGTGGACTCGCGCAACCGTTACCCTTAATGGGTTGAAGTCTCCATCAACGTGGATGTACGATAGCACCACCTATCGGAACCACGGGTAAAAAATCTCCGTGTCAACATTGCATTTGCTCCCTTAAACTCCTCCCCTTTACCTTCATATGCAATTGTTTTACATTCCGCTGCTATACTCTTAGAATTGCATGTGTAGGCTGATTGCTTGACTTGTGCTAAGTTGCTAAAATCTTCCAAGAACTAAAATTGGGAAAAGGCTAGATTTTTATTTGGTCAAGTAGTCTAATCACCCCCCTCTAGACATACTTTCAATCCTACACCTATGCTAATACCTCTGCTATCTTCAAGAATGCTTGGTGGCAGTGTCAGAATTACCTGAATAAAATGTACTTCACTGGCAAAGAAACTCGTAATATTCCCTTACGTTCTCCCGAGACACATTTACTAGACGATGACTGGGAATGCCTTGTTCTGTACTGGTCCCGAACCAAGAATGTGGTAAGGTCTATGAGCTCATTTTTTAAGTACTATATGCTTGCGTCTTACTGTACTCTGTTCATGTAGAACAAGTGCTTAAACCTGAAGAACAACTTTTGTCATTTAAGATTCCATTGCTATCGTGCATACTGCTTTGCTCTTGTATCATTGTATTTACTCATACAAAATTATTTTTAAATTGAAGGATCCAATCGAAACTCCAATGGCACAACAGGTATGTTTACGCATATTTCTTTAACATGTCTGCTCTTATAAATAGCTCTGCTGATTTCAATTTCAATTGTATATGCAGTTGACTTCTCATATCATGCACATTACTAGGATCACAACAGAGCCAATAGTGTTGTTGTACATGTAGACCCCGTAGTACCCATCTGAAATCTTGTTGAGCCGTGTAGTTTCCCATGCTTTGTATTCTTTTAGTGCTGCTTTCTCTTGAACTAATATGATTTGAACCGTGTCTCTATTTTGATTTGGCAAGACAATGCAGTGACCATAGGACATAGATATATGTTTGTTTGATGCTTTTATAATGTACTACTTGGCAATAGAAGACTTGGTAGTTTAATCTTGTCCACCTTACTAATGAACTGGTTCACCGAAATGAGTTTCATATACTAGTACCTGCTAAACCTGTTATGTGTATGCTTGTTTCTTCTTTTAGAATGCTGACAAAATATTGGGGAAGAGTGCCTTTTTAAGAAATGGTAAAGGAAGTAATGCAGATAAGGTTCGGGATAGTTTGACATCCTTGTTGGTCTCCAACAAAGCTGATAAAACAGCTAAGGAAAACTATACTGGAGACAGCGAGACAACCCCAATGTTCTGCTTGGTTTAGTGTTCGAGTTACTGGCCACTACCGCTGGCACAAGCTATTCAAACTCACTGTGTGAATCAGTTCGGTTTCTTGAGTCTCAACTACAAGCTGAAAGACATCGATCAGTTGTGCTGCGTCAAGAAGCGGAATGACTGCGGAAGTCCATGGAGCATTCAGATGCATACTTTCTGGTGCAACAACAAGCGTTGGAGGATTTTACCGCCAAACAGGACAAAGCTAATAAGCTTGCTAAGCTTATTGCCAACATGGTGGATACCCATGATAACATTTCTTGAGCTCTTCTGAAGTTGTTTCAGTTTTGGACTTGTTTTCCTGCCTTGTTTATTTGCACTGGTGGCCAATTTAGACGGCCAGTGTATGTAATATACTGCTTTGTTCCCTATATTTGCACTGGTGGCGAACTTTGATGCCTAGTGGATGTAATATGTGTAATAGACGTAATAGCCTAGCGTTAGTTGCTTGCTTATTTATTTGCTTATTGTCTTGTTTAGTTGTTTGCTTGTAGTCACTGCAGTTCTTTTTCCGCATTTTTCTAGTGGCCACAATAACCTATTTTTGGTAACTAGGCCACAATAACCATGGCAACACACAGACTGTTGTAACCATGGGCCTCCTATGGGCCGTAGGATCCATGGGCCTTCTACGGGCCATATGATCCATGGGCCTTCTACGGGCCGTGGGATCCATTGGCTTTCTATGGGCCGTAGGATCCATGGGCCTTCTACGGGGCGTATAATCATTTCGCGAAACACGGGCCGTACTATTCATGGACCATAACAGGCCATTAATAGGCCGTATTTGATAACGCTATGAAAACAGCCTAGTGGGTTAACGAGCCACAAACGGGCCAAATGTAACCACGGGCTGAGTTTGGCCCATTAACGGAACAGGCCATTAATGGACCGTAACTAACCAAATTCTAGAAATGAGCCCAAGAATAAATGTGCCCTTAGAAGGCCAAAACTTAACACGGGCTGGAAATGACCGATGGAATACTGGGCCGTTAATGGGTATAAAGCGATACACTGTTCATTATGGGTCAGTTTCATCTCGGGCCTTTAATGGGCCCAGAGTTACAAAGGGCCTCGTATGGGCCGAAAGACGTCATGGGCCATACATGGGCTGGAAGTTACAATGGGCTGGTATCATATTGGACGGCCCAGATGACGCTACTGGGCCAAATTCCGGTAGGTCGTGAGTTAGCGTGCTGTAAATGGGCTATATTCGAACAGTCCGTTAATAGGCTTTGCATGGGCCGGCGTGCTACCTTTTGACCAAGTCGAACGGGCCGGCCTTTTCACTCGAATGGGCCTCTGTTGGCCCATGCCACGTGTCAATGAATCATAGGTGCCTTCGGTCCAATGAGTGGATAACATCTGTCCCAATGGTGAGCCGACACGTGGTTACTCTGGCCATTGAGAATTTTACACCTAGAAAATCCCCATTGGTCTGGGCTGTTAACGGGTTATCGGACCCAAACCGGAACCCAATAGCTTAACGGTGACCCGTTACGGTGGATGCCACATGTCGGCCACCCTTGACGAAAGCACTTCTGTGACGCACAATTTATCGTCATGGAAGTGGACACTTCTGTGATGATAATTTTGGTAATGTCATGGAACACTTCTATGACAGCACAGGCATGACTATCTTAATTTTCTCATAAAATCGTCATGGATGTACATGCATGACAGAAAACGTGACCTACTGTGACAAACATGTATCATCACGGAAGTGTATTTTTTTTGTAGTGTAGCTGGCAACTCGGCCTTACACTTGTTGTTCTGCTGGCGGCCGTTCTCGCCAACCGGCTTGAAGGGCGGTGCGGGCAACGCCTTGCCGGCCTCGTCCACTACGACATGGATCTTCATGGCGGAGTCGGCCATGGCGTACTTGTCCACCATGACCATAAGCACGGCCATGGTGGTTGGCTCGGAGCGCAGGAGCTTTTGCGTCAGGAGGGTGCCATCCCAGCAGCCGCTCCCAAAGTACTAGATAGCTTGAACCTCATGGACCACCTCGTAGTTGTTGCGGAGCTCATTCTAGCATGCAAGGTACTCACGTTTGGTCTCGCTCAGCCCCTACACGCACATGGCAAGCTGACTGGGACGGCTGGGTCGCTTGTCGGTGCCGGTGAACTTGCGCACGAAGGGCTCGAAGTTGAGCCACGAGTTGACGCTGCTAGCCGGCAGGCTGTTCAGCCATATCCGGGCCGAGCCCTGGAGCATGACCGGGGCATAGCGCACGGCCCGACGCCGGTTGCTGCCTGCGATGCCAGTGGCGGTGGTATAATCTATGAGCCAGTGCTCTGGCTTGACGATCCTATTGTACTTGGGGGTGTCACGAGGGAGCGTGAACCCTTTGTGGAAGGGCTTGTCGCGGATCCGCGGGTTGAAGGAAGCTGGCCCGACCGCGTTATCTTCCTCCAACTCGAGGGAAAGGGCGAGTTGCTCGATGTGGTCGCGAGCGTCGTTGTTGTCGATGTCGCGCGGGCCCAGCCAGGTTGCGACTAGGCCATGGGGAGCCGGGTCAGTTGAAGCTGGACGGCCACGCCGGACGGATGGCGGGGGAGGGTCTTGCCGGCACCGGTCTTCTACAGCCAGCTCGTTGCCTAGGTCGCCGCCAGCCGTCAGGGTGCAGTTGCGCCAGGTTCGGGTCCGGCCGGAATGAGCCTCAGTGTGGCGTGGAGAAGACGCCGTGTTCTGTTGCTCGGGCTCTTTGGTGCGGTGCGATTCGAACGCTGCGAGAGCGTCAAGGCATTCATGCTGCATGTTCGCAACGGTGAGAAGCTCATGCATGCACTGCAGGCGCTCCTCGACACTACAAAAAAAGACACATCCGTGACATTTTGGGCCGAACGAAAAAAAAATCTGTCATACTTATGACACATCTATGACGATAATTGTGACAAAACCCGGTATCATCATAGATGTTGGGGGCTCCTACTTCTATGACAAAAAATCATGACAGGAAATGGGCTTTTCGTCCTGGGAGGGCCGGAGATGCAGCTGCATAACATTCTTTGGGCCATCCATGACGGAAAAAACCGTGGTAGAAGCAAGGGCGAGGAAAGTTTCGGTGAGTTCCCGGTTACGGTGGGTGGTCGGGGCCGAGCGATGCACGGAGGTTTGCGCGTTTCACTCATACACATACACGTGTGCGTGCAGGGCGTTGGGCTCTAACTGAACCCGAGCGAGGCGTTGGGCTCTAACTAAACCCGAGCGATTGCACTGCAGGCTATGCGTTACTGAACCCGAGCCGATGGCTGTTAACTGAACCCGCTCGAGCGATTCCTTCGCTATTGCTGCTAACTGAAGCTGATCGATGCTGCCTCTGGATGAACAGTGAGCGTTGCGGGGGGGGGGGTGGTTGGATGAATAGTGAGCGATGGGGGTGGATGAACAGGACCCCGTGGTGTTGTCTCTGGATGAACAGGACCCCGATCGATCGAGCCGGTTGCGGCTGGATGAACAGGACCCCGTGGAGGGCTGGATGAACAGGACGACCCCGTGGAGGGCTGGATGAACAGTAGATGGTGGAGGGGTGGATGAACAGTAGCCCGTGGAGGGGTGGTTGAACAAGAGCCCGTGGAGAGGGGTGGTTGAACAGTAGCCGGTGGAGTAGCGCACGGTGGAGGCTGGATGAACAGGAGCCCGTGGATGAACAGTCGCAGGTGGAGGCTGGAGGAGGTCGACGGTGGATGAACAGTAGCCCATGGAGGCTGGAGGAGGTCGACGGTGGAGATGAACAATATCCCGTGGAGTCCCGTTTTGCGGTACGCCACACCCTCCCGATGAAGAGGACCCCCGTTTTGACCGTAGCGCTCCAACACAAGTCCGTTTCCCCCGTTTTGCAGTTCGCCAGACCCCTCCCGATCAACAGGACCCCGTTTCGACCGTAGGAGGTCCAACACAAGTCCGTTTCCTTCGTTTTTGCGGTACGCCAGACCCCTCCCGATGAACAGGATCCCGTTTCGAACGTGGACGGTCGAACACAAGGCCGTTTCCTCCGTTCTACGGTACGCCAGGCACTGTTTCCATCGCCTGTTCCGTCCAAGCCCTCCCGATGAACACGACGACGCATTCCGTTCCGACCCAGCCGGGTGGCTCCCCATGAACACGACGACGACGATGTTTCTCCATTCCGACCCAGCCATGTACACCAGTCCTCGCCGTACGTATGCGCGAGTAGGCGTTTGAGACCCCGTCTGTATGTACGTACGTGACCGTATTTTCTTTCTTGCACACTGGCAGATGTACGTAAGTGTACATGCTACGTACGCGCCTCTACATCGACCAATATGTACGTACACGTTCGCGACCAGAATGACAACGCTACATACGCTTCGATTGTTGGGGAACGTAGTAATTTCAAAAAATTTCCTACGCACACGCAAGATCATGGTGATGCATAGCAACGAGAGGGGAGAGTGTTGTCCACGTACCCTCGTAGACCGAAAGGGGAAGCGTTTAACACAACGCGGTTGATGTAGTCGTACGTCTTCATGATCCGACCGATAAAGTACCGAACGCACGGCACCTCCGAGTCCAGCACACGTTCAGCTCGATGACGTCCCTCGAACTCCGATCCAGCCGAGTGTTGAGGGAGAGTTTCGTCAGCACGACGGCGTGGTGACAATGATGATGTTCTACCGACGCAGGGCTTCGCCTAAGCACCGCTACGATATTATCGAGGTGTAATATGGTGGAGGGGGGCACCGCACACGGCTAAGAGATTAATGATCAATTGTGTGTCTAGAGGTGCCCCCCTGGCCCCGTATATAAAGGAGCAAGGGGGGTTCGGACGGCCAAGGGGAGAGGCGTGCCAGGAGGAGTCCTACTCCTACCGGGAGTAGGACTCCCCCCCTTTTCCATGTTGGACTAGGAGAGAGAGGGGGAAGATGTGGGGGGGGGAAGGAAAGGGGGGGCACCGCCCCCCTCTCCTTGTCCTATCGGACTGGGGGGAGGGGCGTGCGACCCTGCCCTGTCCTCCTCTCCTCTCTTCCACCTAGGCCGACTAAGGCCCATTAAGTTACCGGGGGGTTCCGGTAACCTCCCGGTACTCCGGAAAAATCCCGATTTCACCCGGAACACTTCCGATATCCAAACATAGGCTTCCAATATATCAATCTTTATGTCTCGACCATTTCGAGACCCCTCGTTATGTCCGTGATCACATCCGGGACTCGAACAACCTTCGGTACATCAAAACATATAAACTCATAATATAACTGTCATTATAACGTTAAGCGTGCGGACCCTACGGGTTTGAGAACTATGTAGACATGACCGAGACACCTCTCCGGTCAATAACCAATAGCGGAACCTGGATGCTCATATTGGTTCCCACATATTCTATGAAGATCTTTATCGGTCAGACCGCATAACAACATACGTTGTTCCCTTTGTCATCGGTATGTTACTTGCCCGAGATTCGATCGTCGGTATCTCGATACCTAGTTCAATCTCGTTACCGGCAAGTCTCTTTACTCATTCCGTAATACATCATCCCGCAACTAACTCATTAGTAACAATGCTTGCAAGGCTTATAGTGATGTGTATTACTGAGTGGGCCCAGAGATACCTCTCCGACAATCGGAGTGACAAATCCTAATCTCGAAATACGCCAACCCAACAAATACCTTTGGAGACACCTGTAGAGCACCATTATAATCACCCAGTTATGTTGTGAAGTTTGGTAGCACACAAAGTGTTCCTCCGGTAGACGGGAGTTGCATAATCTCATAGTCATAGGAACATGTATAAGTCATGAAGAAAGCAATAGCAACATACTAAACGATCGAGTGCTAAGCTAACGGAATGGGTCAAGTCAATCACATCATTCGCCTAATGATGTGATCCCGTTAATCAAATGACAACTCATGTCTATGGCTAGGAAAGATAACCATCTTTGATCAACGAGCTAGTCAAGTAGAGGCATACTAGTGACACTCTCTTTGTCTGTGTATTCACACAAGTATTATGTTTCCGGTTAATACAATTCTAGCATGAATAATAAACATTTATCATGATATAAGGAAATAAATAATAACTTTATTATTGCCTCTAGGGCATATTTCCTTCAGTCTCCCACTTGGACTAGAGTCAATAATCTAGATTACATAGTAATGATTCTTACACCCATGGAGTCTTGGTGCTGATCATGTTTTGCTCGTGGAAGAGGCTTAGTCAACGGGTCTGCAACATTTAGATCCGTATGTATCTTGCAAATTTCTATGTCTCCCACCTGGACTAAATCCCGGATGTAATTGAAGCGTCTTTTGATGTGCTTGGTTCTTTTGTGAAACCTGGATTCCTTTGCTAAGGCAATTGCACCAGTATTGTCACAAAAGATTTTCATTGGACCCGATGCACTAGGTATGACACCTAGATCGGATATGAACTCCTTCATCCAGACTCCTTCATTTGCTGCTTCCGAAGCAGCTATGTACTACGCTTCACACGTAGATCCCGCCACGACACTTTGCTTAGAACTGCAACAACTGACAGCTCCACCGTTCAATGTAAACACGTATCCGGTTTGCGATTTAGAATCGTCTGGATCAGTGTCAAAGCTTGCATCAACGTAACCATTTACGATGAACTCTTTGTCACCTCCATAAACGGGAAACATATCCTTAGTCCTTTTCAGGTATTTCAGGATGTTCTTGACCGCTGTCCAGTGATCCACTCCTGGATTACTTTGGTACCTCCCTGCTAAACTTATAGCAAGGCACACATCAGGTCTGGTACACAGCATTGCATACATGATAGAGCCTATGGCTGAAGCATAGGGAACATCTTTCATCTTTTCTCTATCTTCTGCAGTGGTCGGGCATTGAGTCTTACTCAATCTCACACCTTGTAATACAGGCAAGAACCCTTTCTTTGCTTGATCCATTTTGAACTTCTTCAAAACTTTGTCAAGGCATGTGCTTTGTGAAAGTCCAATTAAGCGTCTTGATCTATCTCTATAGATCTTGATGCCCAATATATATGCAGCTTCACCGAGGTCTTTCATTGAAAAACTCTTATTCAAGTATCCCTTTATGCTATCCAGAAATTCTATATCATTTCCAATTAGCAATATGTCATCCACATATAATATCAGAAATGCTACTGAGCTCCCACTCACTTTCTTGTAAATACAGGCTTCTCCAAAAGTCTGTATAAAACCAAATGCTTTGATCACACTATCAAAGCGTTTATTCCAACTCCGAGAGGCTTGCACCAGTCCATAAATGGATCGCTGGAGCTTGCACACTTTGTTAGCTCCCTTTGGATCGACAAAACATTCCGGTTGCATCATATACAACTCTTCTTCCAGAAATCCATTCAGGAATGCAGTATTGACATCCATTTGCCAAATTTCATAATCATAAAATGCGGCAATTGCTAACATGATTCGGACAGACTTGAGCATCGCTACGGGTGAGAAAGTCTCATTGTAGTCAATCCCTTGAACTTGTCAAAAACCTTTCGCAACAAGTCGAGCTTTATAGATAGTAACATTACCGTCAGCGTCAGTCTTCTTCTTGAAGATCCATTAATTTTCAATGGCTTGCCGATCATCGGGAAAGTCAACCAAAGTCTGTACTTTGTTCTCATACATGGATCCCATCTCGGATTTCATGGCTTCAAGCCATTTTGCGGAATCTGGGCTCACCATCGCTTCTTCATAGTTCGTAGGTTCGTCATGGTCTAGTAACATAACCTCCAGAACAGGATTACCGTACCACTCTGGTGCCGATCTTAATCTGGTTGACCTACGAGGTTCAGTAATAACTTGATCTGAAGTTTCATGATCATTATCATTAACTTCCCCACTAATTGGCGTAGGTGTCGTAGAAACTGGTTTCTGTGATGATCTACTTTCCAATAAGGGAGCAGGTACAGTTACCTCATCAAGTTCTACTTTCCTCCCACTCACTTCTTTCAAGAGAAACTCCTTCTCTAGAAAGGATCCATTCTTAGCAACGAATGTCTTGCCTTCGGATCTGTGATAGAAGGTGTACCCAACAGTCTCCTTTGGGTATCCTATGAAGATACATTTCTCCGATTTAGGTTCGAGCTTATCAGGTTGAAGTTTCTTCACATAAGCATCGCAACCCCAAACTTTAAGAAACGACAACTTTGGATTCTTGCCAAACCATAGTTCATAAGGCGTCGTCTCAACGGATTTCGATGGTGCCCTATTTAGAGTGAATGCAGCCGTCTCTAAAGCATAACCCCAAAACGATAGCGGTAAATCAGTAAGAGACATCATAGATCGCAATATATCTAGTAAAGTACGATTATGATGTTCGGACACACCATTACGTTGTGGTGTTCCGGGTGGCGTGAGTTGCGAAGCTATTCCGCATTGTTTCAAATGTAGGCCAAACTCGTAACTCAAATATTCTCCTCCACGATCTGATCGTAGAAACTTTATTTTCTTGTTACGATGATTTTCAACTTCGCTCTGAAATTCTTTGAACTTTTCAAATGTTTCAGACTTATGTTTCATTAAGTAGATATACCCATATCTGCTCAAATCATCTATGAAGGTGAGAAAATAATGATATCCTCCACGAGCCTCAATATTCATCGGACCACATACATCTGTATCTATGATTTCCAACAAATTAGTTGCTCTCTCCATAGTTCCGGAGAACGGTGTTTTAGTCATCTTGCCCATGAGACACGGTTCGCAAGTACCAAGTGATTCATAATCAAGTGATTCCAAAAGTCCATCATTATGGAGTTTCTTCATGCGCTTTACACCGATATGACCTAAACGGCAGTGCCACAAATAAGTTGCACTATCATTATCAACTCTGCGTCTTTTGGCTTCGACATTATGAAGATGTGTGCCACTACTACCGAGATTCATTAAAAATACACCACTCTTCAAGGGTGCATGACCATAAAAGATATTACTCATATAAATAGAACAACCATTATTCTCTGATTTAAATGAATAACCGTCTCGCATCAAACAAGATCCATATATAATGTTCATGCTTAACGCTGGCACCAAATAACAATTATTTAGGTCTAATACTAATCCCGAAGGTAGATGTAGAGGTAGCATGCCGATGGCGATCACATTGACTTTGGAACCGTTTCCCACGCGCATCGTCACCTCGTCCTTGGCCAGTGTTCGCTTAATCTGTAGTCCCTGTTTCGAGTTGCAAATATTAGCAACAAAACCAGTATCAAATACCCAGGTGCTACTGCGATCTCTGGTAAGGTACACATCAATAACATGTATATCACATATACCTTTGTTCACCTTGCCATCCTTCTTATCCGCCAAATACTTGGGGCAGTTCCGCTTCTAGTGACCAGTCTGCTTGCAGTAGAAGCACTCAGTCTCAGGCTTAGGTCTAGATTTGCGTTTCTTCTCCTGAACAACAACTTGCTTGCTGTTCTTCTTGAAGTTCCCCTTCTTCTTCCCTTTGCCCTTTTTCTTGAAACTAGTGGTCTTATTGACCATCAACACTTGATGCTCCTTTTTGATTTCTACCTCCGCTGCCTTTAGCATTGCGAAGAGCTCGGGAATTGTCTTATTCAGCCCTTGCATGTTATAGTTCATCACGAAGCTCTTGTAGCTTGGTCGTAGTGATTGAAGAATTCTGTCAATGATGCTATCATCCGGAAGATTAACTCCCAGTTGAATCAAGTGATTGTTATACCCAGACGTTTTGAGTATATGCTCACTGACAGAACTATTCTCTTCCATCTTGCAGCTGTAGAACTTATTGGAGACTTCATATCTCTCAATCCGGGCATTTGCTTGAAATATTAACTTCAACTCCTGGAACATCTCATATGCTCCATGACGTTCAAAACGTCGTTGAAGACCCGGTTCTAAGCCGTAAAGCATGGCACACTGAACTATCAAGTAGTCATCAGCTTTGGTCTGCCAGACGTTCATAACCTCTAGTGTTGCTCTTGCAGCAGGCCTGGCACCCAGCGGTGCTTCCAGGACGTAATTCTTCTGTGCAGCAATGAGGATAATCCTCAAGTTACGGACCCAGTCCATATAATTGCTACCATCATCTTTCAACTTTGCTTTCTCAAGGAACGCATTAAAATTCAACGGAACAACAGCACGGGCCATCTATCTACAATTAACATAGACAAGCAAGATACTATCAGGTACTAAGTTCATGATAAATTTAATTTCTATTAATCATATTACTTAAGAACTCCCACTTAGATAGACATCCCTCTAATCATCTAAGTGATTACGTGATCCAAATCAACTAAACCATAACCGATCATCACGTGAAATGGAGTAGTTTTCAATGGTGAACATCACTATGTTGATCATATCTACTATATGATTCACGCTCGACCTTTCGGTCTCAGTGTTCCGAGGCCATATCTGCATATGCTAGGCTCGTCAAGTTTAACCTGAGTATTCTGCGTGTGCAAAACTGGCTTGCACCCATTGTAGATGGACGTAGAGCTTATCACACCCGATCATCACGTGGTGTCTGGGCACGACGAACTTTGGCAACGGTGCATACTCAGGGAGAACACTTTTATCTTGAAATTTAGTGAGAGATCATCTTATAATGCTACCGTCAATCAAAGCAAGATAAGATGCATAAAAGATAAACATCACATGCAATCAATATAAGTGATATGATATGGCCATCATCATCTTGTGCTTGTGATCTCCATCTCCGAAGCACCATCATGATCACCATCGTCACCGGCGCGACACCTTGATCTCCATCGTAGCATAGTTGTCGTCTCGCCAACTATTGCTTCTACGACTATCGCTACCGCTTAGTGATAGAGTAAAACAATTACATGGCGATTGCATTGCATACAATAAAGCGACAACCATATGGCTCCTGCCAGTTGCCGATAACTCGGTTACAAAACATGATCATCTCATACAATAAAATTCAGCATCATGTCTTGACCATATCACATCACAACATGCCCTGCAAAAACAAGTTAGACGTCCTCTACTTTGTTGTTGCAAGTTTTACGTGGCTGCTACGGGCTTAGCAAGAACCGTTCTTACCTACGCATCAAAACCACAACGATAGTTTGTCAAGTTGGTGCTGCTTTAACCTTCGCAAGGACCGGGCGTAGCCACACTCGGTTCAACTAAAGTGAGAGAGACAGACACCCGCCAGTCACCTTTAAGCAACGAGTGCTCGCAACGGTGAAACCAGTCTCGCGTAAGCGTACGCATAATGTCGGTCCGGGCCGCTTCATCTCACAATACCGCTGAACCAAAATATGACATGCTGGTAAGCAGTATGACTTATATCGCCCACAACTCACTTGTGTTCTACTCGTGCATATAACATCAACGCATAAAACCAGGCTCGGATGCCACTGTTGGGGAACGTAGTAATTTCAAAAAAAATCCTACACACACGCAAGATCATGGTGATGCATAGCAACAAGAGGGGAGAGTGTTGTCCACGTACCCTCGTAGAACGAAAGCGGAAGCGTTTAACACAACGCGATTGATGTAGTCCTACGTCTTCACGATCCGACCGATCAAGTACCGAACGCATGGCACCTCCGAGTTCAGCACACGTTCAGCTCGATGACGTCCCTCGAACTCCGATCCAGCCGAGTGTTGAGGGAGAGTTTCGTCAGCACGACGGCGTGGTGACAATGATGATGTTCTACTGACGCAGGGCTTCGCCTAAGCACCGCTATGATATTACCGAGGTGTAATATGGTGGAGGGGGGCACCGCACACGGCTAAGAGATCAATGATCAATTGTGTGTCTAGAGGTGCCCCCCTGCCCCCGTATATAAAGGAGCAAGGGAGGGTTCGGATGGCCAAGGGGAGAGGCGCGCCAGGAGGAGTCCTACTCCTACCGGGAGTAGGACTCCCCCCTTTTCCATGTTGGACTAGGAGAGAGAGGGGGAAGAGGTGGAGGGGAGGAAGGAAAGGGGGGCGCCGCCCCCCTCTCCTTGTCCTATTCGGACTGCGGGGAGGGGCGTGCGGCCCTGCCCTGGCCTCCTCTCCTCTCTTCCACCTAGGCCCACTAAGGCCCATTAAGTTACCGGGGGGTTCCGGTAACCTCCCGGTACTCCGGAAAAATCCCGATTTCACCCGGAACACTTCCGATATCCAAACATAGGCTTCCAATATATCAATCTTTATGTATCGACCATTTTGAGACTCCTCGTTATGTCCGTGATCACATCCGGGACTCCGAACAACCTTGGGTACATCAAAACATATAAACTCATAATATAACTATCATCATAGCGTTAAGCGTGCGGACCCTACGGGTTCGAGAACTATGTAGACATGACCGAGACACCTCTCCGGTCAATAACCAATAGCGGAACCTGGATGCTCATATTGGTTCCCACATATTCTACGAAGATCTTTATCGGTGAGACCGCATAACAACATACGTCGTTCCCTTTGTCATCAGTATGTTACTTGCCCGAGATTCGATCGTCGGTATCTCGATACCTAGTTCAATCTTGTTACCGGCTAGTCTCTTTACTCGTTCCGTAATACATCATCCCGTAACTAACTCATTAGTCACAATGCTTGCAAGGCTTATAGTGATGTGTATTACTGAGTGGGCCCAGAGATACCTCTCCGACAATCGGAGTGACAAATCCTAATCTCGAAATACGCCAACCCAACAAATACCTTTGGAGACACCTGTAGAGCACCTTTATAATCACCCAGTTACATTGTGATGTTTGGTAGCACACAAAGTGTTCCTCCGGTAGACGGGAGTTGCATAATCTCATAGTCATAGGAACATGTATAAGTCATGAAGAAAGCAATAGCAACATACTAAAGGATTGAGTGCTAAGCTAACGGAATGGGTCAAGTCAATCACATCATTCTCCTAATGATGTGATCCCGTTAATCAAATGACAACTCATGTCTATGGCTAGGAAACCAGACCATCTTTGATCAACGAGCTAGTCAAGTAGAGGCATACTAGTGACACTCTGTTTGTCTATGTATTCACACAAGTATTATGTTTCCGGTTAATACAATTCTAGCATGAATAATAAACATTTATCATGATATAAGGAAATAAATAATAACATTATTATTGCCTCTAGGGCATATTTCCTTCATCGACCAGGTGGGTCCCGACTGTCAGGCACTTCCTTGCGTGCGAAGATGTAGCTGGTGGGTCCCAGCAGTCAGGGGGGCGAATCATTTTTTCCCCGGATGCACTTCCTTGCGTGCGAAGATGTAGCTGGTGGGTCACAGCAGTCAGGGGGCGAATCATTTTTTCCCCGTAATATGGACGCACTGACTTGCGTGCGAAGATGTAGCTGCTAGGTCCCAGCAGTCAGGGGGGAAACGTTTTTTTCGCGAAATACGGTGGCCCGTTCAGTTGGTCCCTGCTGTCAGGTGGAGGAATCATTATTTTCCGCGTAATAAGGAGGCACTTCCTTGCTGCGGCCATGGACACAGCTGTCAGCCTCTCCACGTACAGTCCATGTCTGATGGAAGTCGTTCCTTGACCACGTTGACCACGCTGCGCCGAGAGCACTAGGGCAGTGGATGACGGCGAGGCCTAGGAAGGGGATGACGCGGAGCGGGGGAAGACGCGGCAGTGGATGCCCACGCGTAGAGTTTCCGTTGCCTGTGAGTCAATGATTTTAATCAATATAAGGGCATTAGTACCATGTGAAAGGATTCATGGTCGGTGGTTTTTTAAGTTTTGGTTTCATTCTGCTTTGGCTGTTGTACTAGTCTAGTCGTCCTTTAGAGTTCATTACTCTACTGATCTATCCGGTTAGACAATGATTTTATTCAAATACTCATGTATATCATTATGTGAGATATTGAACTAAGACGTCCATGGCTCTATGCTTACCACGTGGTTTTAAAATGTTTTTTTTTTTCTGATTGGTACTGAAACTACCTGCATCTAGCTAAAACTAACACGAGAGGTTACCTTGGTTACAAATTTGGAACTTGTTCACATTGCTCTTACACAAGCACCTTATGAACTGGAACTAATTAATTTCTGCCTGTAATTCAATGTTTTGTTTTGCAGGGAAAAAGCGGGCTTAACTAAGTAGGAACCCTCGTGAAAGCCAGCACAATCGAGTAAGTTGTTCTCATACACTTTTGTGCGAATTTTTTTACATGGACTGAGTTCTATAAATTATTCAATGTCTTGTAGAGTCGATGGTCTACCATAAGTTATACAAACACGAGGAGGCATTGGAATAGCCAAAGCAGACATCCATGACAACAATGATGGCGTCCCTCGACTGAAGATTAATATATTTTATCTTATTAGTTTTCTCGTTTTCCAATTAGAGATGAGGAAGTACATTGGTCCTCTATAGATAGATTTTGACTCATATTTCTTAACTGATAAGTACTTTTAGTATTATAGTTCGGAATTCTGTTACGTTATATTATTTCTTATTAATAAAGAAGTGCATATATTCTTTCATTATTCAAAAACTTGTGGCTATATTGATTTCTATGTCAATCTTCAAATGTTGTATGATACATAGAGTGGTCGTCAACGATTCTAAAGGTTGTCGAACATGAAGTTCTACAAAAACAAAAATGATCACCATTTTAAAAACAAGTGGTAGCTAAAAATTAACCAAATAGTAGTAAAGATAATGGTCATCAATAATATGACGTGTCCATTAATGATAATTCTTTCACCACGGGAAAATTATTAACGAGGACAAATGGTTGTTGATACTAGAAGTGTGGTCGTCGTTGGCTCAGGATTAACAACAACAAACCATCCCGTCGTTACAAGAATAACGGCCGAAAAAATACTTTTAACGATGGAGCCTATCACGACCACCATATTGTGGTCGTTACTGATCTTTAACGACCACAATATGACATTTAACGACCACATATACCATCGTTAAAAATCATTTCCCTAGTAGTGTTATATCTGACAGATAGGAAGGAAATTATGGCAATTTTGCAAAAAGGTACCCACACATCTCTCCACATTTGCAAATAAGGCCTTCCCTCGTTCATCCTTTTCTCTCACAAGATAAAATACTCATACAAATGCATCTTGATGTTACATGCAACGCACGGGCATTATGGGGGTTCAGCTAAGAATATAATACTCAGACAGGCTCACGGTTCTGGACTTTGGGCCGCAGGCCCACCCTGCATGTTTGGGGGCCCATGTGTTCTACCTCAGCGCTTTTCATATTGCAAGCGATCGGTACGGCGCTGGTTTTAGATGCTATCGCAAGGATAATACATAGAATTGAATAAAGCACGGCAGCTATTGGAATGAAATCGAACGACAGATCCTAACCAACAATGAGAGTTGCAATTCTATCAACGATATACCATGTGATAAATAATACTGTCATACTACTTATACACACAGGACACTTGTTTCACCATGCCAGATTATTACATCAAAATCTCTCCGAGGATAGATCAGTTCGGCAGTTGCGTGCTGCTACTGAAGAATTTCAAAGTTGATTTGGACCAGCTCTCCTTGCCGAGAAAGTTTGATTTTGACATCATCCCCTACCGCAAGATATGATTTAGATTTGAACCTTGACCATCCTTTAGCATCAATCGTCATGCGACCATCCTTTGTACTTACGGTATATTGAGCAGGTTCATTCACACCAAGGCTGCGCATGGTAAGAGAAACTTGGCGGCGGTCGCCCGGATTGTTGAACGACTCCCTCGTTTCTCTAGGAATTCTCTGTTTGCAAACAAGAAGACATATCCAAACAGTTACATCAACACAGTGAATCATGTGAAACAACATGGAAATAAAAAAGAACGAAGCACTTGGGCGGCCAATGCTTACCAAGAAGGTGGACATGTCGGTTTTTGTAAGGACATTGGTATATGAAGTGCGAACTGCAGCCCAGTCTATTGCCGGTGCAACCGCTCGTTGGGTTGCCGCTGCACGGGCCGGAGCAGATGCAAGTGCAAGTGTTGGTGCAGGTGCCGAAGCCGCCGCTGCTGCCGGAGATGGTGCTCCTTGTAGAGCTGGTGCCGGTGTCGGAGCAGGTGCCGGTGTCGATGCCCGATCCTCCGGTAGATTAGCCTGATCCGCTGACGCGGCCGGTGCCCAATCCTCTACTGGATCAGACTGAGTTGGTGCCGCTGTCAGTGCTAGAGCAACTGCTGATGCTCGATCCGTTGCTGAGGGTGGTACCGATGTGCGAGATAGCGGCGATCGTGTCTGGTCTGCTATGATCAGCTTTCTAACTTGACTAGGATCCGTGACCGTGATCCAGTTTTTTTCTTCATTTCTTTTAAATGCAAGAAGGACTAATTGTGGCGTTTTTATTAAACCAAACTGCAGTTCATCATAGGGATTCAACTTGTACTCAGACAACAGACTGATCCAATTTTTTCCATTAATATAAGTGATGGACAGTGCCTTCGTTACTGACACGACATAAGAAGTGAAACCTGCAAAAATATCCATCGTAGAGCAAACCAAACGGTTTATTCTGTGATGAATGTCACATGGCACAACTTGCATCGTAAAATTGCAGGAAAAGAAAGAAAACATGACATTAAATCAATAAGATTTAGACAGTAAATCAATAAGATTTACTTGATGTGACACGAGTGAATCCTTACCAGGAAATCACTATGTTGAAGTACTAAACAGAAGATTGATCGCCCAACTACGGGTGGCATGCAGGGGCCCCGCCTACTTCCACAAGCAGGACAATCCAAAGGTCGTGACAAGTCATATGGACCGAACATCCATGGGACTGGAAATCCTGGTGGGTGCGATAAACCCTGCAATGCATACAGATATTGGAGTGTAACCATAATTGATAAACCGTCCTCACAAAAAAGATGATCTGGATACTTCAAAATATACAGACTGAATTGAGTGGACAGACATTAACATAGACCGTTCTCAGGACTGACCACACACCAAAAGCGGCAGTACTAATAAACAATATAGGGTTCACAAACACAAATCAAGTACTAAACAATAGTACCTACTACAGACAAGCAAAGTTGCACTAATTAAACTCTGCAGACTATTTCTTGCCACCGACCTACGGGATGAACCCCGCATAACTGACTAGGCCATGGACTTCTTGAGAGATGTCTACATGCACCAGCACCATCTCGTCAACCTTGGAGAACCTAACAGAGTGGTCTTTCCACTCATAAACATGATGATGAAGACAGGCCGCATCAGATTTGTTGGGAAGCTTTACAAGAACCACACCCTTCGTAATCGAAGGCACAGCCAGGAAATTGTTGTGGTCAAGTACAGCCTCGAGAACACGCCTGACAACAATGCTACAGGAAAACACTAGTTCAGGACACATGGCGAGAAGGACACAGCAGCTCGATAGTTTAGCAGTAGAACTCATCCTCGGGTCTTCCAGTTCACACGGCATGACTTTGAGAACTTCATCTCCACCGCGGACCTGGTTCTAATTCAAACTGAAACCATATTTTATTACTACCTCCGTTCAGAAATATAAGATGATTTTCGATATTATACTCCATATATGACTACATATACGCACAGAAATGAGTGAACAAAGACACTAGAACATGTCTTCAAAGGCATGAGAGTAGAGGGATTACTTGCAATATCCATAACACAAGTTACTGAGGCAAATATACCCTCTTCAAAGGTAGCATTGATGTTCATAAAGTACTCCCTCCGTCCCAAAATTCTTGTCTTAGACTTGTCTAGACACGGATGTATCAAGTCACATTTTAGTATTAGATACATCCGTATCTAGACAAATCTAAGACAAGAAATTTGGGATAGAGGGAGTAGTTGAAAGTAATCTATAAGAAATCAGTGTCAACCTGTCACATGTTTTGGTCAAAAGAGGAATTTAGAACCGTCATTTGGCACACTAAAATCACATGCAAGATCACCCAGAAGTTGTACTACTAGTACTAATACTGCGTGTTAGATGAAAAAACAGGATCAAGATCGAGAAAAAGATCTTCAAGAAGAGATATTACCTAGATTTGCTTAATGAGGGATCGCGGAGAGGGGGGCTTCGGCAGGGTGATGGCTTTGAGCTTGTCTGCGGTAGTCTCGGCGGGGCTTGCACTTCTTCGTACCATGAGCCTCGACGGTTTTGGCCAGAGCCATAGACATCACGTCGGCCGGTGCTCCAGCGTCCATCTAAGAGAGGAAGCTGAGAGAGAAGAGTGAAATGAGAACGAGATGAGGGAGAAGCGAAGTGAGTGGTGGGGGTTTTCTTCAAGAGAGGAAGCTGAGAGAGAAGAGTGAAATGATGGTTGCTTCGTTCGTCCAACTTACTACTGGAAAGGAGGGGGTTTTGTGATTTGACGGCTCGTTGGGCATTACTGCGGCGCTTCGATCGGGGTAGTCTACCGTCACTCTACTACGGAGTAATTTAGTGCATGGCTGGTGGACCCAGATGCTCGCTGTCCCACACGTCTGCGAAAGTGAGTAATTTAGTGCATGGCTGGAGGAGGATCCGCACGGTAGAGCATGTCCACTGTTTTTCTGAAGAAAAAATGATTACAGCAAGCGTTTCCACTCTTACGAGGGAGGAGTGCGAAACACGACAGCCACTTGAACATACAGAATGCTCCTACTGCTAGGCATGTGCAGTGGTTCATACGTCAGTACTACATAATCTTGTTGCTAGTGTAGTAAGATAGGACGATAACAAATGATGTTGTGCGCATGTCAACTATATGAACATTAATGTAGTAACATAGTACCGCTTTTTCGACTGTCCGGTCGAGAATGAACCGTGAGATCAATGTTAACAGAACTAGGTCTACAATGCACGAAGACTACGGTGCTACAGTACTCCATGAAACATGAACCATATGAAGCACGAATAGTGTTAGGCAGGGTGTATGAAGGGTGCACGGGATGGGAGCAAAAGTTCCCTTCTCGACCCACTTTTGGGTGTTTGGCAGAGTGCATGAAGGGTGCATCAGTCCACACTAGTAGGTTAACACAAATACACGAAGAGGAAACAACTACATTGAGATGAGAATGCAACCAAACACACCCACACGCTTTCTGCTACAGTGACTGATCTACACCGTCTGAGTTTGATCCAACGGTCATGTTGCGCCGAGACATGGACATGCCCATGCAGAGGGCGCCTAAACACCACCGAAGTCCCTCTCCTTCTCGAGGCGCACGATGTTGGTGATGCAGGGGCAACCGCCCGCAGAGCCCGCTCCCGGTCGACGGGAGCCAGCTCATCAAAGACGGCGTCCAATGGCATGAATGGATTCCGATGACGGAGCCCTGAAAGGATTCGCCCGACAATGGCGAGGGCAGCCTGCAACCCCTCCTTGTCCAGCTCCGCCCCCACCATCGCGCGGAGACGGCTCAGCTCCTCGGAGATATAGGTGAAGAAGGAGACCAGGTCAGGAAGCCGCAGCTCGTTGAAGTCGACCGGGTGGTCAAACCGGTTTAGCCCAATGGCCGGCATGGTCGTGCTGGCACGACGGTAGGCATTGCACAGCCGCAACACGTGTGTGGCAACTTGGTTCACCAAGTGGCTGAGGCGATCCTGGACCTCGTCACGATCGGCCCGCTCGCGCTCCAGCCGGCTCCCCTGACGGCCTATCGTATCTCCCGCTTTCTGCAGCAACGACGCCGATGCCTCGAGCATCTTTGTGGTGGACGCCTGCCGCTTTTGAAGCTTTGTGAACTCCCGCACATAATGGAGGAGCATGGCACTCCTCTCCTCCTTGAGCTCACGGAGCTCCATGTCCTTGGCCCTGAGCTTCACATCCTTGGCCTGGAGCTCCTGTGTCAGGAGCCACACCTCGGACTCCGTGATCTGCTGCGCCGCCATGGCACCAGGTAGAAGCAATGGGGAGAGGAAGCAAAGGGGGCAAAACGGCTGAAAGGCAGTGCAATGTACGGGAAGGCGGAGGGAGCCAGCCGAGGAGCGGGGAATCTTTTGGTTTTCACCATGGTAAAACACCAGTCGACGATTTCTCACATCAGGGAGCAGTGGGTTTTACAGGCGGAGTCATCATGACTAATTGCTGCCGCACCTGCTCCCGTCAATCAAAACATTAAAAATCCTGCCGCACCTGCTCCCATCAATCAAAAAATTAAAAATCCTGCCGCACCCAAACACCAGAGCAATGCCGCGGTGGATAATTAAATTTACCTGGCGGCAAGTAGATAAAAAAGGGTGAAAAAACAAATGTGGCAGCGGCCTAGCTAATCGGTCAAACTAGCCCAACTAGCTAGCCACCGTGCTTCATTGATGTACTCGGCGGGAAAGGTGGTCTTTCGTGATTTGACGACTCATTTACTTGCTTCGGCGCTACGACCGAGGAGGACCCAGAAAACGCGCGGTAGGGCGTCCCATGTTAGGAAGAATATATGCGTGCACCACCCAGGAGGACCCTGAAACCGCGTGATAGGGTGTGCCACGTCTCGGCACGGAGGAAAAATGTGCGTGTAAAAATATACCTATGGTTCGACCTTGAACCCAGCCAGTCGGTCGAAAACACCCCACTAGCCACACAGCTTCATCATGCTAACGTGGCACGGAGGATAGATGTGATTAGCTCCATCTCGACCAGCCACAACGTCTCTTGTTCTAGGCGATTCTTCTATTTTCCAAGCTTTTTTTAGTTGTAATAACACCACGGCAAGCTAGCGCCGCTCTTCTGTGTGCCCGTGCAAAGGTTAGACGATGGAGAGAAGAGAGAGATCACAGACCTGGGACCCACCAGTAAGTGAGTCAATGGTCATGCACGTGTTGACGAGGCACTCCCTCTACTCTACTCAACGCAATACTGCATAAAATCAAGTTATGGGACAAAGCCAACAACCGTTGTTGTTTCAGGCTATCGACTTACGCTTTGTAGTCGAGGTTGCCAGTTTGAATCTCGTCTTTCAGATTTGTTAGTTTAGGGTCCAAATTTGATTAATGACTAGTGGGACCCCCATGTGTTGTTCCGATATTTCAGTGTAGGATGGTTTTTTTGAACAAACCCTTTGCACGGTTAGACAAGTAACAGCACGAGTCACACATATTTTGCAAGTTTACGAAGAAAAATGACAGCAGCATAGAATATCACATCCACCCCGCATCTTAGATGCTATGGTGATACGAGTTTTTACATCGTTGGAAGTGAGATCCAATGGCTTGGGAGTAGTCTTTGTAATTATGCACAATTTCCAAACTCTCCAAAGGTTTTTTTGCAAATAAAACATTCAGGCCTCGTGTGTGCCACTGCATCTTGGATCCAACGGCTCCCCGTTGCTCATATTAGGTGCTCCCCGTAGCTTAATTACCCGCTACGGTGATATGAGCATCTAGGCCGTATGATCAGTGATCAGATGGCACATGCGTAGTACTTGTACTTTCTGCACATTTCCCAAACTCTCTCAGTCGTAGATTGCAAAAACATTCAAACCTCCTACCGTGGGCCGTTAGATCTTAGTGAACTCGTATCAGCATAGAATCTACGGTGCGGGAGCACCTCATATTCTCCCGTGCGAGAAAACATAAGGTGCTATCGCAGCTTGGATGCTACCGTGATACGAGCTTCGAGGTCGTTTGATCTGAGATCCAATGGCATCTGAGCAGTCTTTGTGCTTGTAAGCAGTGGCCAAACTCTTTGGGGTCTTTTCTGCAAAAAACCATTCGAACCACCGAGGAGGTGTTGGGGCACAAATCCAACGGCTCCGAAGAGCTTGTATCACCAAAGCATCTAAGGTGTGGTAGCACATGATATTCTTACATACAGGAGAATATGATGTCCTCCTTCATCTTAGATGCTACGGTGATACAAGCTTCGAGGTCGTTGGGTATGGGATCCAAGGGCATCTGAGTAGTTTTTGTACAAATTGTGTGCAATTCTCAAACTCATCAAGGTTTCTTGTAAAAATATTAAGACATCACGTGAGCTGCTATATCTCAGATCTACAAGCTCCAAGCAAATCGTATCGGCATAGAGCATCTAAGGTATGGATGTTGGAAATATGCCCTAGAGGCAATAATAAAATGGTTATTATTATATTTCCTTGTTCATGATAATTGTCTATTATTCATGCTATAATTGTATTAACCAGAAATCATAATACATGTGTGAATACATAGACCACAACATGTCCCTAGTGAGCCTCTAGTTGACTAGCTCGTTGATCAATAGATGGTTACGGTTTCCTGACCATGGACATTGGATGTCATTGATAACGGGATCACATCATTAGGAGAATGATGTGATGGACAAGACCCAATCCTAAGCATAGCACAAGATCGTGTAGTTTGTCTGCGAAAGCTTTTCTAATGTCAAGTATCATTTCCTTAGACCATGAGATTGTGCAACTCCCGGATACCATAGGAATGCTTTGGGTGTGCCAAACGTCACAACGTAACTGGGTGGATATAACGGTACACTACAGGTATCTACGAAAGTGTCTATTGGGTTGGCACGAATCGAGACTGGGATTTGTCACTCCATATGGCGGAGAGGTATCTCTGGGCCCACTCGGTAATGCATCATCATAATGAGCTCAATTTGACTAAGCAGTTAGTCACGAGATCATGCATTACGGAACGAGTAAAGTGACTTGCCGGTAACGAGATTGAACGAGGTATTGGGATACCGACGATCGAATCTCGGGCAAGTAACATAACGATTGACAAAGGGAATTGTATACGGGATTGTTTGAATCCCCGACATCGTGGTTCATCCGATGAGATCATCGTGGAACATGTGGGAACCAACATGGGTATCCAGATCCCGCTGTTGGTTATTGGCCGGAGAGATGTCTCGGTCATGTCTGCATGATTCCAGAACCCGTGGAGTCTACACACTTAAGGTTCGGTGACGCTAAGAGTTGTTTTTTAAAATAGTATGTGGTTACCGAAGGCTTTTCGGAGTCCCGGATGAGATTCCGGACATGACGAGGAACTCCGGAATGGTCCGGAGGTGAAGATCGATATATTGGACGAAGGGTATTGGAGTCCGGAATTGTTCCGGGGGTACCGGGTGACGACCAGCGTGTCCGAAAGTGGTTTCGGATGCCCCGGCAAGCATTGGGGGGCCTTATGGGCCAAGGGGAGGGGGCACATCAGCCCACTAAGGGGCTCAGCGCCCCTCCTACCCCATCTCACATAACCTGGAGAGGTGGGGGCGCCTCCCCTAGGGCAGCCACCCTCCCGGCTTGGGGGCAAGTTTCCTAGGGGTGGGGACCCCCCAAACCCATCTAGGGTTTCCCCTGTGGCCGCCGCCCCTCCCCTAGGGAACCCTAGGGCGCCTCCTCCTCGCCCCTTCCCCCTATATATAGTGAGGGAGAGAGAGGGCAGCCACACCCCTTCCCTGGCGCAGCCCTCTCCTCCTCCAACTCCTCCCCCTCTTCCGTAGTGCTTGGCGAAGCCCTGCCGGAGAACCTCGAGCTCCTCCACCACCACGCCGTCGTGCTGCTGGAGTTCTCCCTCAACTTCTCCTCTCCCCTTGCTGGATCAAGAAGGAGGAGACGTCCCCGGGCTGTACGTGTGTTGAACGCGGAGGCGCCGTCCGTTCGGCGCTAGATCGGATCTTCCGCGATTTGAATTGCCGCCAATACGACTTTATCAACCGCGTTCTTGTAACGCTTCCGCTTAACGATCTTCAAGGGTATGAAGATGCACTCCCTCTCTCTCGTTGCTAGCATCTCCTAGATTGATTTTGGTGACACGTAGGAAAATTTTGAATTATTACTACGTTTCCCAATAGTGGTATCAGAGCTAGGTCTATGCGTAGATTCTATGAACGAGTAGAACACAAAGTAGTTGTGGGCGATGATTTGTTCAATTTGCTTACCATTACTAGTCTTATCTTGATTCGGCGGCATTGTGGGATGAAGCGGCCCGGACCGACCTTACACGTACTCTTACGTGAGACAGGTTCCACCGACTGACATGCACTTGATGCATAAGGTGGCTAGCGGGTGTCTGTCTCTCCCACTTTAGTCGGATCGGATTCGATGAAGAGGGTCCTTATGAAGGGTAAATAGCAATTGGCATATCACCGTTGTGGCTTTTGCGTAGGTAATAAACATTCTTGCTAGGAACCCATAGCAGCCACGTAAAACATGCAACAACAATTAGAGGACGTCTAACTTGTTTTTGCAGGGTATGCTATGTGATGTGATATGGTCAAAAGGATGTGATGAATTATATATATGTGCTGTATGAGATTGATCATGTTCTTGTAATAGGAATCACGACTTGCATGTCGATGAGTATGACAACCAGCAGGAGCCATAGGAGTTGTCTTAATTTATTGTATGAACTGCGTGTCAATGAAAAACGCCATGTAATTACTTTACTTTATTGCTAACCGTTAGCCATAGTAGTAGAAGTAATGGTTGGCGAGACAACTTCATGAAGACATGATGATGGAGATCATGGTGTCATGCCCGTGATGAAGGTGATCATGCAGCGCCTCGATGATGGAGATCAAAGGCGCAAGGTGATATTGGCCATATCATGTCACTTTATGATTTGCATGTGATGTTTGTCATGTTTACATCTTATTTGCTTAGAACGACGGTAGCATAAATAAGATGACCCCTCACTAAAATTTCAAGAAAGTGTTCCCCCCTAACTGTGCACCGTTGCGAAGGTTCGTTGTTTCGAAGCACCACGTGATGATCGGGTGTGATAGATTCTAATGTTCGCATACAACGGGTGTAAGCCAGATTTACACATGCGAAACACTTAGGTTGACTTGACGAGCCTAGTATGTACAGACATGGCCTCAGAACACAAGAGGCCAAAAGGCCGAACATGAGTCGTGTAGTAGATACGATCAACATGGAGATGTTCACCGTTGATGACTAGTCCGTCTCACGTGATGATCGAACACGGCCTAGTCGATTCGGATCATGTATCACTTAGATGACTAGAGGGATGTCTATCTGAGTGGGAGTTCATTGAATAATTTGATTAACTGAACTCATTATCATGAACATAGTCTAAATTGTCTTTGCAAATTATGTTGTAGATTAATAGCTCGCGCTTTAGCTCCTTGTTTTAATACGTTCCTAGAGAAAGACTAAGTTGAAAGATATTGTAAGCAAATTTGCGGACTAGGGCCGTAGTCTGAGGATTGTCCTCACTGCTACACAGAAGGCTTCTGTCCTTGATGCACCGCTCAGTGCGCCAACCCCTCTGGCATCGTCTGTGGATGTTGTGAACATCTGGCAGACATGTTTTGATGAATACCTGATAGTTTAGTGCGCCATGCTTTGCGGCTTAGAGTTGGGGCTCCAAAAGCTTTTTGAACGCCATGGAACATATGAGATGTTCCAAGAGCTGAAATTGGTATTTCAGGCTCATGCCCGTGTTCAGAGGTTTGAGACCTCTGACAAGATCTTTGCCGACAAGATGGAGGAGAATAGCTCAGCCAGTGAGCATGTGCTCAGAATGTGTGGGTACTTCAATCGCTTGAATCAAGTGGGAGTTAATCTTCCAGATAAGAGAAGTGATTGACGGAGTTCTCCAGTCACTATCACCAAGCTATCTAGAGCTTCGTGATGAACTATAACATGCAAGGGAAGTTGATCCAGGAGCTGTTCGTCGTGCTTAAGGTCGTAAAGGTAGAAGTCAAGAAGGAGAATCAAGTGTTGATGGTTAACAAGAGCACTAGTTTCAAAGAAGGGCAAGGGAAAGAAGGGCAACTTCCTGAATGGCAAGCCAGTTGCCGCTCCAGTGAAGAAACCCAAAGAACCCAAACCCGAGACTATGTTCTTCTATTAGAGGAACGGTCACTGGTAGCGGAACTGCCTCAAATACTTGGTAGATAAGAAGGCTGGCAACTTCAACAAAAGTATATTTAATATATGTGTTATTGATGTGTACCTTGCTAGTACTCCTAGTAGCACCTGGGTATTAGATACCGGTTCAGTTGCTATGATTGGTAACTCAAAACAAAAGCTGCGGAATAAACGAAGACTAGCTAAGGGTGAGGTGACGATGTGTGTTGGAAGTGTTTCCAAGGTTGATGTGATCACCATCGCACGCTCCCTCTACCTTCAGGATTAGTGTTGAACCTAAATAAATGTTGTTTGCATTGGTGTCTGCATTGAGCATGAACATGATTAGATCTTGTTTATTGCAATACGGTTATTCATTTAAGTCTGAGAATAATGGTTATTCTGTTTACATGGATAATACCGTCTATGGTCATGCACCCAATTTGAATGGTTTATTGAATCTCGGTCGTAGTGATACACAGGTTCATAACATTGTTGCCAAAAGATGTAGAGTTGATAATGATAGTACCACTTTTTGTGGCGCTGCCGCTTAGGTCATATTGGTGTAAAGCGCATGAAGAACCTCCATATCGATGGACTTTTGGAGTCACTTGATTTTGAATCACCTGACACATGCGAACCATGCCTCGTTGGCAAGATGACTAAAACCCCATTTTCTGGAACAATGGACCGGGCAAGTAACTTACTGAAATCATACATGCTGATGTGTGCGGTCCGATGAGTGTTGACGCGTGCAGTGGATATCATTATTTTCTCACCTTCACCGATGAATTGAGTAGATATGGATATATTTACTTAATAAAGCGTAAGTCTGAAACGTTTGAAAAGTTCAAGCAATTTCAGAGTGAAGTTGAGAATCATCATAACAGGAAGATCAAATTCCTACGATCTAATCAAGGGAAAAGTATCTGAGTTATGAGTTTGGCAATCACTAAAGACAAGGTGGAATCGTTCCACAGTTGACGCCACCTGGAACACCATAGCATAATGGTGTGTCTGAATGTCGTAATCGCACCCTATTGGATATGGTGCGATCTATGAGGTCTCTTACCGGTCTACCACAATCATTTTGGGGTTATGCATTAGAGAGAATTACATTCACTTTAAATAGGGCACCATCTAAGTCCATGGAGATGACATCGTATGAACTATGGTTTGGCAAGAAACCTAAGTTGTTGTTTTTTAAGGTTTGGGGCTACGATGCTTATGTCGATAGGCTTCGGCCAGAAAAGCTCGAACCCAAAGCGGAAAATTGTGTCTTCATAGAATACCCAAACAAGACGATTGGGTGTACCTTCTATCTCAGATCTGAGGGCAAAGTGTTTGTCGCGAGGAACAGGTCCTTTCTCGAGAAAGAGTTTCTCTCAAAAGAATTGAGTGGGAGGAAGATAGAACTTGATGAGGTTGTTGAACCTTTACTTCAACCAGAGAGTAGCGTAGCACAGAAAAATGTTTCTGTGGCACCTACCTTAGTTGAAGAGAAAGCTAATGATGATGATCATGGAGCTTCAGATCAAGTTACTATCAAACCTCATAGGTCGACAAGGGTGTGTACAACTTCTGAGTGGTAACCCTGTCTTAAAGATGATGTTGTTGGACAACGATGAACCTATGAGCTATGAAGAAGCAATGGTGGGCCCGGATTCCAACAAATGGCTGGAAGCCATGAAATCAGAGATAGGATCCATGTATGAGAACAAAGTATGGACTTTGCTGGACTTGCCCGATGATCGACAAGCCATTGAGAATAAATGGATCTTTAAGAAGAAGACAGCCGTTGATGGTAATGTCACCATTTATGAAGCTCGACTTGTCTCAAAGAAGTTTCCAACAAATTCAAGGAGTTGACTGTGATGAGACTTTCTCAATCATAGCGATGCTAAAGTCTGTTAGAATTATGTTAGCAGTTGCTGCATTTTCATTTACGAAATCTGGCAGATGGATGTCAAAACAAAGTTTCCTTGACGGTTTCCGTGAGGAAAGGCTGTATGTGATACAACCAGAAGGTTTTGTCGATCCTAAGGATGCTAAAAGGTATGCAAACCCCAGCGGTCCTTCTATGGACTGGAGCAAGCATCTCGGAGTTGGAACATACGCTTTGATGAGGTGATCAAAGCATTTGGGTTTATACAAAATTTGCAAGAAACTTGTATTTGCAAGAAAGTGAGTGGGAGCACTACAACATTTTGATAAATATATGTGGATGACATATTGTTGATCAGAAATGATGCAGAATTTCTGGAAAGCATAAAGGGTTGTTTGAATGGAGTTTTTCAAAGGAAGACCTATGTAAAACTGCTTACATGTTGGGTATCAAGATCTATAGAGATAGATCAAGACGCCTGATAAGACTTTCATAGAGCACATACCTTGACATGATCTTGAAGGAGTGCAAGATGGATCAGTCAAAGAAGGAGTTCTTGCCTGAGTTGTAAGGTGTGGAGTTAAGACTTGAAGCTCGACCACGGCAGAAGAAAGAGAAAGAACGAAAGTCGTCCCCTATGCCTTAGCCATAGGCTCTATACGATATGCCATGCAGCGTACCGCGATGTGCCTTGCCACGTGTCCGGCAAGGGGTATAAGAATGATCCAGGAGTGCATCATTGGACAGCGGTCAAAATTGTCCTTGGGAGTAAGGAAATGTTTTCTCGATTATGGAGGTGATGAAGAGTTCAGCATAAAGGGTTACGTTGATGCAAGCTTTAACACCTATCCGGATGACTCTGAGTAGCAAACCGGATACGTATAGTGGAGCAACCATTTGGAATAACTCCAAGTGGAGCATAGTAGCAACATCTACAATATAAAATAGAGAGTTGCAAAGAACACACGGATCTGAATGTTGCAGACCCGTTGACTAAAACCTCTCTCGTAAGCATAACATGATCAATCCCCAGAACTCATTGAGTCTTAATCACACGTGATGTGAACTAGATTATTGACTCTAGTAAACTCTTTGGGTGTTAGTCACATGGCGATGTGAACTATGAGTGTTAATCACATGGCGATGTGAACTAGATTATTGACTCTAGTGCAAGTGGGAGACTGTTGGAACTATGCCCTAGAGGCAATAATAAAATGGTTATTATTATATTTCCTTGATCATGATAATTGTCTATTATTCAGGCTATAATTGTATTAACCGAAAATCGTAATACATGTGTGAATACATAGACCAGAACATGTCCCTAGTGAGCCTCTAGTTGACTAGCTCATTGATCGATAGATGGTTACGGTTTCCTGACCATGGACATTGGATGTCATGGATAACGGGATCACATCATTAGGAGAATGATGTGATGGACAAGACCCAATCCTAAGCATAGCACAAGATCATGTAGTTCGTCTGCTAAATCTTTTCTAATGTCAAGTATCGTTTCCTTAGACCATGAGATTGTGCAACTCCTAGATACCGTAGGAATGCTTTGGGTGTGCCAAACGTCACAACGTAACTGGGTGGCTATAAAGGTACACTACAGGTATCTCTGAAAGTGTCTGTTGGGTTGGCACGAATCGAGACTGGGATTTGTCACTCCGTATGACAGAGTGGTATCTCTGGGCCCACTCGGTAATGCATCATCATAATGAGCTCAATGTGACTAAGCATATAGTCACGGGATCATGCATTACGGAACGAGTAAAGTGACTTGCCGGTAACGAGATTGAACGAGGTATTGGGATACCGACGATCGAATATCGGGCAAGTAACATACCGATTGACAAAGGGAATTGTATACCGGATTGTTTGAATCCTCGACATTGTGGTTCGTCTGATGAGATCATTGTGGAACATGTGGGAACCAACATGGGTATCCAGATCCCGATATTGGTTATTGGCCGGAGAGATGTTTCGGTCATGTCTGCATGATTCCCGAACCCGTAGGGTCTACACACTTAAGGTTCGGTGACGCTAGAGTTGCTATGGGAAATAGTATGTGGTTACCGAAGGTTGTTCGGAGTCCCGGATGAGATCCCGGACGTGACGAGGAACTCCGGAATGGTCCGGAGGTGAAGATCGATGTATTGCACGAAGAGTATTGGAGTCCGGAATTGTTCCGGGGGTACCAGGTGACGACCAGCATGTCTGAAAGTGGTTTCGGAGGCCCCGACAAGCGTTGGGGGGCCTTATGGGCCAATGGGAGGGGGCACATCAGGCCACTAAGGGGCTGAGCGCCACTCCCACCCCATATCACGTAACCTGGAGAGGTGGGGCGCCACCCCTAGGGCAGCCACACGTCCCGGCTTGGGGGGCAAGTTTCCTAGGGGTGGGGGCGCCCAAACCCATCTAGGGTTTCCCCTGTGGCCGCCGCTCCTCCCCTAGGGAACCCTAGGGCGCCTCCTCCTCCCCCCTTCCCCATATATATAGTGAGGGAGAGAGAGGGCAGCCACACCCCTTCCCTGGCGCAGCCCTCTCCTCCTCCAACTCCTCCCTATCTTCCGTAGTGCTTGGCGAAGCCCTACCGGAGAACCACGAGCTCCTCCACCACCAGGCCGTCGTGCTGCTGGAGTTCTCCCTCAACTTCTCCTCTCCCCTTGCTGGATCAAGAAGGAGGAGACGTCCCCGGGCTGTACGTGTGTTGAACACGGAGGCGCCATCCGTTCGGCGCGAGTACGACTCCATCAACCACGTTCTTGTAACGCTTCCGCTTAACGATCTTCAAGGGTATGAAGATGCACTCCCTCTCTCTCGTTGCTAGCATCTCCTAGATTGATTTTGGTGACACGTAGGAAAATTTTGAATTATTACTACGTTCCCCAACAATGGAGGCACATGATATTCTCCCGGTGAGGAGGGGTGGGGGGTGCACAACCAATCGGTGGTTGGGAGGGTGGGGACAAATATAATCTAAACAACCCTAAACAGAGCTTCACAATTTTATCTAAGGTCGAGGGGTTGACCCCCGACAATCATAGCTCCGCCTAAACACAACATTTGCATGAACTCTAGTACTAGACTTAATATTCATGTTTCAGTTTCATGTTCATTTTAAATATTGAATTGAGGACCATGCATGTCTTAAATTTTACTCCCTTCGTTCCTAAATATTAGTCTTTTTAGAGATTTCAAATGGACTGGCACATACGGATGTATATAGACATATTTTAGAGTGTAGATTCACTCATTTTGCTCCGTATGTAGTCACTTGTTGAAATCTCTAAAAGACTAATATTTAGGAATAGAAGGAGTATTTTTGAATTCGTGTCATACGTGCATGGTTTGGAAAAATAGATGCTCTATAATTATTGGATTGTTGTTGTGTTCATGCGTGTCTGTGTCTCTCTATGTGTGTGGTCATATGCTTGATACATACAAAATTTTCTCACCTCTATATTGTTCATCTTTTAAATTTGAATTTGCATTGAAAAACTTACTAGGGATACCATGAAATGTGAAATCCACATTGCGATCACTATATCACAAACTCACTCTAATTCAACAACTCGTCATAAATCATTTACCACGTTGAGATTAGTATTTGCAAGGAAAATACGGGCATTGTAATACACATAGATTCGTTCGGCAATTTAAAAGGTTCCTTTCGTATTCTCGAAGTACGCACATTAGGCAACCCCAACCAGTCGAGCCTCAGCATTTCGAGTCGAAATATGTGGCGGCCAGAATTCCAGCCCTAGGAAATTCCCCTCATGTCCCCGGTCCATAATGACTACAGATGAACAACGGAGGGATGCTTTAGTAACTAGACAACGTTACCTACCATGCCGAGCACGGTTCAATTCCCTCGGTCGCCGCTCGCTAAGTTCACCCGTCAACTGCATTGCCTAGTACTACTACTACACCAGGATGAGCACAAAATTGAGCCCTTTTGTTCGTGCCTAGTACTTGAGTTAATATATCAGGCAATGCACTGGTACAGAGGGATTATCCTTTTACTCTGCATATATAACTTGTCTGAAGTCTAACTAAGCAAATGTTTGACCAAATCCTTTCTTAAGAAATACAACAGGACAGATGTATGGCTTGAAAATTTATTGCATGATGCAGGTTATGATATTGTTTCGAATCCTGGATCTTAAATTTCAGAAAATCCAAACGTGACCATAAATTCTCGAAACTGAGCATGGTCACGTGATATGGCACAAATATTACTTCGTAATTTTTTTCTTCAATTTGAGACAAGCTGATTATGACAAGTTGCACAAATGAAGAGCCAAGGTATTTTGGAACAAAGACCTGTCACGTTAAGGCGAACGCTTTCAGTATTGAAACCGTGGGCGTTTACGTGCCGCCACGAGTCCCGCTTCTCATCGGCAGGTGTCGTCCGAGCAAGCGTGTGAGTCGACGGGAAGCGTGCGAGCATACCGATGCGCCGGCTGACAAGGAGGCATGCGAGCAGACCGCTGTGTAGGCTCACCGGCAGGCAAGCCCTTTGACCAGGCTCCGCCGCCCACCTTCGTCCCAACTGCTCCCACTTTTAATGTCGCCGGCACCGCAGTTTAAAGTCAACCCCGCACTACCCGGTATCGCTACAACCTTCTCTCTTCCTCTCCGATTCTCCTGTCATCTACCTCCAACTAGCCTGACCTAAACGTACGCCATGCCGCATCATGATGGTCTGCCCTTAGTCTTCCAGTTTCCTGACAAAGACACCCAGCCGGAGTCTCAAGAACATAAGGCGCTTTGGGACGAGCTTGAACTGGCCTTGCGGGAAGACGCCGCGCCTGTGCCCGCTCCCGTTCCGGCTCCCGTCGCACCGACTACGCCAGCACCCATCCCCGTGGCATTGATGGGCTGGGAGCCACACATTGTCGCCGAGCTTGATGCCACAGGGTTCCACGAGGTCCCCGCCGACTTTCACACGCCTGTGCACCTGCCAGTGCATGCGCCTGCGCATGGACAGACGCGCACGCCCGTGCCGGTGCCTGTTTCACCTGCCAGCGCATGAGCCTGCGCGTGCACTGACGTGCGCGCCCGTGCCGGTGCCCGTGCACACGAATGTCTCCGCCGCGCTGTTGACAGCGCCTTTCCCTCCGCTGGTGCCAGTGCCCCCCTCAGCGGCATGGATGGCCGCCGTCGACCGCTTCCTTGCACCAACGCCAGTCGCCTCCTCCCGCAAGTTCACTTGCTCCAAAGTCCAGAACATTTTGGCCTTCCTTGAAGCTAGGCCAACGTCCAGGAGTACGCCAACAACGGCGCAAGATGATGCCGTCGATGTCGGTCAGTGGCCCGACGACACACAGAGCACGGCAGAGGAGCCGCTTCCCACCACAAAACGCCCCCGCCGCCGCCGCGTAATCTAAATTTGCCATGAAAAACGTTCGGATTGCCATGCTTAAAATCCGAATGTTTATCATTTTCGTTTATTTTATATCGATCGTCGTTTAAATTAAAGTCGGAGTCAGACAAAAAGAAATCTATGGTTTGATCGATTGAATGTTCTGGTAGAGCCGTATCAAATTAAATATAAAACGTCATCAAGCCACATGTATTCCTTGTCATCCAACGACCTAGACCGCTTCAATGTTGAGCGCTCAACACGTTTAGCGTGCAGTTAATTTCATGGCAAAAATAGTGCTAATCACATAATAACATGCAAATAATATCCTACTTAATATCCGCATGCACTTAATATACTTCGAAATTAACGTGCATTGCACGTACACACTGACTAGTGCTGCTAGTATGTGAAACTGGTGCCGTAACTTGTGAACGCGTCCAGATATGGTCAACGGCAACATCGCCCGCGAGTTCTTCGTGTTTGCCCATGCGTCTAAACGCACACGGGGAGGAGAGAGAGAGAGTACACATGGAACCCACCAGTAAGTGAAGGCGAATAGTACTAAAATAATATTACATGTTATCCATTAAATAGGCTATGGTAATATAAAAACATTATGTGAACAAAGGGGGGTACAAGAAACATTGTTGTTCTACGTATGTTGCCTATTGACGTGCAGCTTGAAGCCCCTGGTCGCATGTTTGATCCTCGTCCTTTATTTTTTAATTTGTATATGGGTCCAAATTTGTTTCATGACATGTGGGCCCCTCAGTGTGTAGTTTGTAGCACTTTAATTTGTGGGTCAAAATTTGTTCCATTCCAAGTGGTCTATCGGTGTGTAGTTTTGTAGCTTATTTATAATAATTAAAGAGAACAATAGATTTTTTTGGAATAATACCATGGTTCTACGTTGAAGGCGAGAAAGGACGTGCGAGAGAGCGATGACCGAGCCAGAGGGAAATCAACTAGGGGAGTTGCGGGAGTTGCAACGGTGTTTGGAGTAGTTGTGGGTCGAATGCTACGAAAATATAATCTAAACCGACCAGAATAAATGCCTATACAAATTAATCCAAGGTTGGAGTGCCCCTCGCAATGTAAATAGCCCCGGCTTTGCGAGGGATGGAGAGGTAGCTTCAATGCGTGGAAGATACGGTGTGAGAAAGCGAGGTCAATCGAGAGACATATAGATAGAGAGACAAAGTGAGTGTGGTACGACATTCATTGACAAGATATATATGCTCTGGAGGGATATTGTCCGATTGAGGTTTTGGCAAGGGTGAGGGCTGTAAGATAGAGCTTGAGAGATGATCCAGTCATAGACGTGTAGATATATTTTGTGCGTGGGAGGAAGCAAGGTCAATCGATCACATAGGGTCGCCGTGCGATCGAAAGAGTGAGACGGGTTGGAGAGAGTGACCTAGATAGACAATGTGCGTGAGAGAGTATACAATGTGAATAGGTCGAATTGGGCTCAAACATGGTGATATATCATTTTTCAAGAAAGAGCGAGGTCAACCGAGACATACAAAGAGAGAGAGAGAGAGAGAGAGGGATATATATATATATATATAGAGAGAGAGAGATTGAGCGAGCGTGGCCCGCCATGAGGTCGAAAGAGTGGGGGCGGCTTGGATGAACTGACCTAGATAGACAATCTGCGTGAGAGAGTATAGAGTGTGTCGATCGAGGCCCGAATAGGGGGAGATATCATTTGTGTGTGAAAGAAAATGAGGTTAAACAAGACTCAGATAAAGAGAGCGAGATTGAGCGAGTGTGGCTCGCCGTGCGGAAGAAAGAGTGAGACAGTCTCGAGGGAGTGACCTAGATAGACAACGTGTGTGCATGCGCATGAGAGATTGGGGGGCTAGATTGGCAATGCATGTATTAATTTAGCGTGAGAGGGTGAGAGGGAGAGAGAGAGAGAGCTCGGCATGGTGTGCAATGGCGGGTGTGTGAGGTAAATACATTTGGTAACAGAGTGGAAAAAGGGGGCTGTGTAGTTGAGATAGTTAGAGATCGAAACATGGAGAGAAAGAATGAACGTGTGTTGGAAACCGATACCTTCCTAAGGTGGTTAGGAGAGGAAGATTGACCGATACAGGGTGGTTGCGGGGGGGGGGGGCTAAAAACAACATTTGAATGTAGATAGTACGAGACTTAATATTGATGTTTCAATTCGGTGTGCATTGTAAGATTTGAACTAAGGACCATGCATATGGGTAATTATTTCGAATTCGTGCCATACTAGGTTTCGAAAAGTTAACATTGACTCGATTTGTTGTGCTATTTGGTAGGTCATATGTTAGAATCCATCCAAAAGTTTTCTCACTACCATTGTGTTCATCATATACATATGAATTTGTATTAAAAAAGTAGCATGGATATAGTGAAATGCGAAATCCACGTTAGGATTGGAGATCTCTACATGACACACACTCTAATTCAAATAAAAATTATGTGACACACACTCTAATTCACGTTAGCATGGATACCGTGGATACCTTTTCGATTTTTTTTCAAATAACTCCTCATTAATTAATTTATAGTACTCCCTCTGTTCACTTTTATAAGACCTTGAAGACATTTCAGACAATGTGCAAAACAGTTCATTTTAAGTTGTCTGAAACGACTTACAAAAGTGAACGGAGGGAGTATCTCGTTTTGAATGACTAATTATTGCAAGGAAAACACGGGCATAGTAATACATACAGACTCGTTTGCAAATGAAAGAAGATTCGTTTGCATTCTCAAATGTAGGCGCACCAGGCAGACCAGGGTCGTGTCGTGGTGGTCGCGTGTGTCGGACGGGCGCGTAGCACCCAGCCACCCACGCCCCTACCTCCCCCCACCCCCCATGAATAAGAACGACGACAAAATAAGTTCGCGCTTCCACGTTTCGGATTGAAATATCTGGCGGCCCCAATTCTAGCCTTGCAAAATCTCCCTTCTCCACCGTCCCCTTCCGCGCCCAGAATGCTCAAATCCCTAATTCGCTGCCAACCCAAGCAAAGTTCGAATCGCCCCTCGTCTCATCTCTTTCCCCACCTTTGTGCTGGACGACGATGACGAAGACGACGGTCACGCTACACCACCGCACCGGAGCTACCTCATCTACGCCCTCGTCCACCGCACCGGGTGGTCCACTGACAACGTCGGCCGCCGCAACCGACGTGCCTCACAGACACCGACTTCCACCGCATCAGGTGCGCTTCACCGACGCCGTCTCCCTGCTCACCTAGGCTACTTCACCGAGCACATCGTCGCACCTCCGCCCCCCGAGGCCATTGGGGCTTCACCAACGGTCTCGTCCACCGCATTGTAGCGCTCCGCTGCCACTCAAGATCTGCGTCCATGCGCGGCCAACCAACACCAGCGCATCACCCTCAACGGCTCTGAAGTGACCCGCACTCTAGCTAGGCGAGCATGCCCAAACGCCGGCCCGAACTAGGTATCCACACATCACTCCCTTGTGCACTATTCCGACGATGTTTGGATATCCTTTCACTGCTCTCTTAGCTTACACGCCTATGCAACTCTGACTTTAACTCTTATTTCTTCTGGAGATATCATCTGAAACAAGCAAATCCATTTTTTAGCGAAGCATGACGGCGCTACGGGATCTGGTACACGTCCTGCACACCCGTATAACCTTGTAATTATCTGTCCTCTGGTACAACATCAAGGTCGATTCCTCTTATTTGATCAACCATTCGCCGTGTCAAAAATGCAGAGGGGGATGCAAGGAGCACAAGGCCTACACATCCAAGCAAGTGGTAACATGGACTTGTACATGGAACATCCCAAGCGCAAGCAGAGCTGCAGTGAGCCTGTATAACGAGCTAGCGTAAGTCCCTGCATTTCATTTAATTCTTACTGGCATTCGTGTATGATTTGTGTGCAGTGGCGGATCCACGAATTCAAGTTACTAGGGGCGAACATTTAACTTAAAAAATACGAAGGCACTTGCACTCCGGAAATCAACATAACTTGAGAAATGTGAAGCTACATGCACTTTGAAAACCAGCTAATGATCCAAAGTAGTTCAGATTATAAACACTAAATGATGCAAGCACCAAAAAACAGAAAATGCAACATGGTGTACAAGGACTACAAACGTGGTATGTACCTCTTGAATTATTCGCTCTCTGGCTGAAAATAAAGTGTAATTGCACCTATAACCAGTGCGCAAACTGCATATCAATATATCTATAATGCACAAGTATGCCAATAGTTTCAAACAACAGATTAGAAAAGTATTTATGCTATGTTGTCATGATACGGCGACTTTCTGGTAGATGGCCTCGACGTTTCCTCAAGCTATGAAAATGCACTATAATTTGCTTGTCATCAATGCCTGCAAATCTCTATGTCTCCCTCAACATAGCAGATCATCATTAGACACTAAATCCTTCAATGAGCTTGGAAAATGCTTGCATTAGATCCCTCATTAGACACTATATGTTCATCACCAGGAGCATGTAAAATGTTTGCATCAAATCCTTCATTAGCAGTCAGTTCATTAGACACTTTAGGCTCAAGAACAACATGAGCTTGTATGTTTGCACCGGAAACTTGATTAGATACATCAGATTCAGTCAGTTCAGTATTGATTGGGGGAGTTATAAAATGAGTAGAAATTGGTTTCATTTTCTCATAGATTCCCTACATACAAGCAGTTTTACAACACCGTTAGGTTTAACTATTGTCCAGAAATTGAAGAGTTGAATTAGATATAATCAGGGATGTGATGTACCTGCTCGTTACGCATGCTAATATTGCAAGCTGCGACTATCCGTTTGCGCAAGCTCGATGCCATGCCCGTGCTGCCGCCGCGGCCTCCCGCGCAGGCTACACCCAGGGTTGGATCTTCATCTTCTTGTCCTTCCGTTCGCTTGAAGCCCGGCGACCGCCCTCCAACGAGGGCGCAAGGAAGTGATGTCTCGGTCGGTCCAGCGGCGGCTAGGTTAGGAGCGAACCAGACTAGAGGCTGGAGCGAATGAATTGGGATTTTCCCTGCTGTCGATCGATATGGGAGGCGCTCATTTGGGTCGCGAGCCTGCTATAGGGCCTGCCTTGCACTTATGTTATTGGCCCATCCAAATTGAAACATTTTTCTTCATTTTTTACATTGCCTGCTCGTGTGTTGGGACGAACAAAACTAGCCTGGGCCAACCTGGACGACTCAAACTAGGTGCACACTTTCCAGCCTCCCGAGGCGGCTGCCCATACCAGCCCCTATGGTGGGTCGCCCCTTTTTGCGTGTATAATTGGGGTAGTGAAAAATATTCCAGTGGCGCTTTTGATTTACCCACAGAATGGTTGAATTGCTTGTTTCTATGAACTGAGTTCGCCAATAATGTGAAGGATGCCAGTCTTTTCATCCTATTGTAGATTGCTTAGATCTCGATATGCCAAAAGTAATTACATGAAATATACAGTAAAAGCCAGTTTGATGTGTGTGGCTATAACTAGTCTGACTACACGTCCTCATATAACATATCAAGGATGCACCACCTTACCAGATTAACCATTCGACTTACCAATGCAGTGTGGGAAGAAATAAGTATTGGGACTGCGTATCCAAGCAATTAATGTCATGGACTCCTTCGTACAACCTTGTAAGCGAAAAAGAAGTAGCAGTGTGCCTGTACAAAGAACTAGCGTAAGTTCAGTTACCTGCTTCTCGGAATATTAGTTAGCCACTTATTGCAAAATTGTTCAATTACGTTGCTTGGCTTAATTTAGTTTTCTACTGATTACATGATGCCACAGCCTGTTAATCCTATTATAGACTGCGCCTATCTATGTGTTTGATACTTACTGTTAAGAATTACCTGTTTGCCTGAACTTAAATAGCTACTTGTTTGTTTAACTGCTTTGCTGCTGCAACAACAGGTTATAATGATGTTAATAACGACTTTTCAGCATCCAATTGAAACTCTTTAATTCCTTGTTTGTTTAACTGGTTTGCTGTTATAACTCCCAGTTGAGATATTTTGCTAACTTCAACTTTTCTGAATCCTATCAGAACTTTAATGGCAAAACAGTTAGCCCAAGATCAAAGAGCGAGGTCCCCATGGACGTTGTATCATCCCACAGTAGTGGCACCGGCCCAATCGTGCATTATGAATTGCCAACTGCTGATGCTCTAGAGGCTAAACTAGTGGTAGAAAGAGATTCTGCTTCTGCACTTAGAGATAAAGTTGACATGTTGTGGAAGCAAACACCACAATCACAAGCAGTACTCAAGACAACCATTAAATATTTGGTGGATTTCAAAATGAAGCAAGCTGAGACTAACCACATTGTTAAGGTCCTGAAGGAAAAAAGGAAATTAAATTCCCACTTGGTAAATCATAGGTGAAATGGTATTTCCATCGTTGAATAACCTTTGTGTTGTTTGTTCATGTAATCAATCGAACCATTTGTTTTAGAGATCATGTAATAATTGTTTTTTGTTTTTTGGTTTGTAATTTCATTTGAGCACAAGTCTGTATTAATTGATAAGACCCAGAGACATTTCATTTTGATTGATGTGCCAGACCTACAAATATGCCAATCGGGCTGAATGTGCATTCAGCAATAATAGTAGTATAGATGGACCATAAGTGGCACGAATCGGAAAGGGCCAAGATGCTGTAGTAGCTTGGCTAAAAAAAGGATGCTGTTGTAGCAAAAAAAGTACAGCGGCCTGGCTTATGTATGTTAGTTGATATTATTGATCCACATACTCTATAAGTGTTTATATGTCTGTTAGTTCTGTACATTCTTGGTTGATTGACTCGGTATTTGAATCTTGATACATTGCTTGTGTACATATCTAAATGGGAGTACACATTATGTTGCGTGTGACATTTGAGTTGGACATGAAGTGTTCCAAATATTCGAATTCACCTTAAACTGGAATCTAGCTTCTGAATTTGAGTATCAGCATTTGTAAACCATATTCATATATGACAGGGGAATACATCTTTGTTGTCCTTTTGAAGATATATAAAAACACATAGAATGATTTATGAAGATTCGTATAGGAATACAAAATGGATTCGAATTTAGTTGCCAGGGTAAACGTGGATGCTTATTGTCCCAAAATTCGAAAGAAGCGGCAAAATGTCCACTCCCACGTCGGCTGCCCGAAGCCAAGTGTTTGTGAGATGGAAATTACTGTCTACCCATTACACGGACGATCCATCGGCCCGATTTCCACTGCTCTAAATAGGGGTAGGTTAGTAACTTCAATTAGACGTGACACGACCGCCTCTGAGCCATTTCGACACGGTGGGCGCCAAACATGGGCGGCAAAACACATTTGATTCAAGCTCGTCCGAAAGACCTGTGTTTCTCCCTCCATTTCCCCATTCATACACGGTGGGCGGCAAAACAAACTCGACTCGGCCGAAATCGATGTAGGCAAATATTTTCAATAGGGGCAGGTTTGTAACTTCACTCAGACGTGACACAACCGCCCTACCTGTCATCCCCGTTCATACACCGGTGCCAACCATGGGTGCCAACCACCCTCTCCTCGCCCGAAATCGCTCTGGGCAAATATTGGCGAGATCCGAGATTACCGTCCTATCCCCAACCGACCATTCTTCCGAATTTTAAACGGGGGCTAAGTTCGTAACTTTCCCATATTTCAGACAGGCGCGTCCCAAAAACATGGTTCCTTGTACCTCTCCCTCCATTTTCCCATTCATACACCGTCCGCGCTAGAACACCATCCCCACACCAGCCTACGTCTGCCACCCCATCCATCCCCGCCGTCCTCCACCCCATCCATCGCCGCCGTCCTCCACCACATCCATCGCCACCATCCTCCACCATGCCGGAGCACCTACCAAAACCGCGTCGTCCACTGCTAGAGATGGACGTTTCTCATCCACGGTGACGGACCAATAGCCTTGCATCACGTCCTCTCGCTTCATCGGCGCCGTCGTCCTCTTTGCCGGGGCCGCTCACACGACCTTCTCTTCCACCGCAACGGGACTTATCCCCCGATGCACCCATCTATCGTCGCATATCTGCTTCAACACCACCGATAGCCATCGCACCCCCGATGCCTACACGGCGCCGCAAGAGAGGTGGTACTTCATATCTCCTCAATTTTTTGATCTCAACCAGAAAATAGGCCTTAACTTGGTTACTCTACTTTCTTTTCAGCTCTTAGAATTTAGTTCTTAGTTCGAAGCAAACAATGGATGCTAAATATCATTTCTCCGGTTTGCAGCTTCAAATCTTGTCACGACCGGATTTTTGGGATAATAATTTCCCAGAAAAACGGCCTTTGTGCTCACCAGCCCCAGGATTACTGTTAGCTGTTGAGGCACCAACTTGATACAAGAATTCCAAGCAAGGTACAAAAATATGTAGTACAAGACCATTGTGGCCTAGGAGTACAACATTTGGTTTCTAATGGTTGAGGGCGGAAGCGGTTGGATACATCTGCGTCTATGGGACTCCATTTCCCACAAGAACAGCTAACCAGGATAACTCCTATCTTCGCAAGGCTGCTATTGTTGCTGCGCAAGTACCGGGGCCGTCATCGCGATGCTTATCTCCAAGCAAGGAATCTGGCCAAGACAATAGCCAGGGACAAGCCAGTGAGTACGTTTGAATGTACTTGCAAACATTAAGAACACGGGTATAATATAATAAGGGACACTCCTGCTCCGAAATAATTATGATCACAATGTCTGCCACGAAAGTCTGCGCTGCTCGCATGCAGAGATAATATGAACATGCAGTACGTGGGTGAGTGCTATGAAAGTACTCGCAAGATAGTTCAAACATAAGATATAACAAATGTAAACACGATGCATGAGAACAGATTAACGAGTGCAATCAGACATAGAGATAATGATGCATGGGAAACAAAAGAGAAGTCGGGCGGTAGTCCTCCCGAAATCCCAAAGTAAAATACTGAGGGCCAAGCGAGTGTCTGAATGACTCCTCGAGAGGAAAATGCAAGAGTAGCCATGCCGCAGTCGGGCGTCTGAGCGACACCACATAAAGGGCTTATAAAAGATAAATAAACAACAAGCATGCCGCAGTCGGGCGTCTGAGAGACACCACATAAAGGGCTTATAAAAGATAAATAAACAACAAGCATGCCGCAGTCGGGCGTCTGAGCGACACCACATAAAGGGCTTATAAAAGATAAATAAACAATGAGTATCCAGGAGGTAGAACCATCCCAGGGACACTCAATAAAATACAAAATGTTAATGGTTAGTCCATAATGATAACAAAATTAAAACATGATCCTCAGATGTCACAGGTCATAAACAAAAGTCTAGTCTAGCCGTTTCTCCATCCGAAGACCGTCACTGAGTTCTAGCTAATTCGTTCTCCATCCGAATACCGTTACTATGATCCAGTTAGCCGTGTCTCCATCCGAAAACCGTCAGTGAGTTCTAGCTAATTCATTCTCCATCCGAATACCGTTAGTATGATCCAGTTAGCCGTGTCTCCATCCGAAAACCTTCACTGAGTTCTAGCTAATTCGTTCTCCATCCGAATACCGTTACTAGATTCCACTCAGACTGTGGTCCTTACCTGTGAACATGGCTATCCAACAGGATATATCCTCTTCAGAGGGAGTACAACTTTCCCACGAGTAACGGATTTACTTAGTCCATCAGGACTAATTCCGCCTACGGCCTTTTAATTGAAAAAACGCCTGACCTGCACACACCAGCTTAACTCACCGGTGTTTGGAATCACCCACGACACCTGCCAAGCAAAACTCTAAGTGGGGAGGCTACAACCTCGATGTAGCATGGGATCACAAAATTTATACCGCGCGCAAACTAGGGGAGCTACCCCTTCGGCTACAACCGAAACACCCATGCCCCCGGACCAGGTGGCATGCCTACCGGATGCCTCCGGTATCTTCCACCATGGCCTCTCTGTATGGTGTGTGCTTTGGTAAGGGGTTGACAACTTACTGGACCATACCCCGTCTGCGACAGGGACAAGTGGTAGTACCAACAAATAAGGAAGTTACTGATCAAAACTCGATCTACGACCGACTCAGGTGGTACAAGTATCCTCCAACAATATTACCATTAGTGGAATAAATCACCACTCATCAAGCCTCACCATGCCATGCCGGACATACTCGTCTCGACGAGGGACTAGGGACAAGCTCGTGTCTACCCAAGACCACGACTTTCCCGGCTTCCTTCCGGTATGCATGAGGAGCTCACGAGGATGATCCAAATCACTAGCGTATCCATTGCTGACCACAAAATATCTCCAAAAAAGCACTCATGCACGAGACTTTATCGTTACATAAAGATAACGCATACTCCAAGCCAAATGGTGTTGTAATCGTATCAGAACACCACAACAAATTATTATGCCAGAGTTCAGAAATGCTTGCCATCAAGAGTATGCAAGGGATGCACTTTTTGGAAGCTTTCCCTTTTCTCCAAAAATCCTATTTTGAGAAATATCCAAACAACACATATTTCAAACACAGTACAAAAGGTTGTCTCAGATATTTTTGAAATAAATCTTAAAATAAACTAGGTGGAATTTGAGAGAGGTAGCAAAAAGAATCAATTCATTTGGAGTTTTATTTTAAAAGTTATAGCCAGTCAAAGTTTGGCCAAATCTCTGTTTTTAAATAAAACCAGAAAAGAAAACGTTTCGGGAGAAATACGCTTTCGCAGCAGAGGAGACATACTCGGGACTTATGTGCCTTCACTTAAACAAAGGAGACGGCGCGCGGGTCACTGACAGTGGGTCCAGAGGGCCCACTGGTCAGGTTTGACCGTTCCTCCCTCTCCCTCCTCTTCTCTGCCCGACGGGAGCGGGACTCCAGCGATCGCCGGTGACGAACGGCGGCTCCTCGAGGGCATCTGAGGGCAGGGATGGACTGGCCAGACCGAGGCGGTCCCCTTGGTGGTCGCTGGGTCGTCGGAGGTGGAAGGAGTCGCCGGCGGCGAGCTCCGCGGCGGAGGGGGCTACGGTGGAGAAGTGGTTTTTGGGCTCCGGTGGTCTCCGATCGAGGTTGGGTAGTTGGGCAGCTCCGCAAGGACAAGGGGAAGCTACTGGTGGCGTTGCTTGGGCGAGGGAGTGACTGGCTACGACGTATCGCACCGGAACTTGGCGGCGGCCGAGCTGGCCGGAGACGAGGACGATGGCCACTACGGGTCGATCCACTGCTTGGGGAGCGCTAGGAGGAAAGTCTGAGGTTGCCTGAGGTCTTGAACGAGCTCGGGGATCCCTTAAATAGGCGCTCGAGGTTGGACCGCGGCGGCTGAGGATAAGATCGCCGGCGACAGCCGTGCTGTAGCTGCAGGGCGACGTGGCGGCGACGAGCGCGTGCCGACGAGCTTCGGGATAAGACTGAGCTGTTCATGGGGGCAGCTGGCGCGCTGGTGTGGTTTGGGCGGTGCCGAACATGGCAGAGGCTCACTGCCGACGCCGGCGTGCCACCAAGGGCTCTGCCAGCGGCGCTGCAGGGCGCCAGAGATGGCGTGGAGAGGGGGCGAGCTAGTGCGCGGTTCAGCGGTGGAGCAGGGGCCAGGGACGGGTCGCGTCGAGTGCGGCTGTGCGGCGCGGCGGCTCAGTGCGCGCGCGTGCAAAACGTGCGCTCTGGGCGCGCCCAGAGCACGCACGGAACCTGCTCGACGAAATGCCAGGGCTGTCTAGAGAGCGAGGGTGGGGCTGGCAATTAACAGGACTAGGATAGAGACAACCAGGAGTTCAGTGGACAAGGTTGCTGGGTCATTAGAACAAGATCACAGTGCAAACAAAGAACTCATGCCAAAACAGACTGTGCACACCAAGTGTTCGACAGAATGCCAAGTGTACTTAGGCAACTCTTGGAGTGGCCAAAATCTCCAGATCAGGGTCTCTTTAGGTGTGGATGATGAAGGCAAGATCATATGGGCAAAACCAGAAACTTGTTAGTGTAGGTTTTGCAAAACTCCAGTTTTGGACAGAAAGAAAAAGGGTTTATTGCATGCACTTCAAAACCTCCAATGAGTCCACTCTTCTGGACTTAAGGGTTTTGAAGGGAGGGCTACAAGTAGGAAAAAGGGTCATGGGCACCAGAGCAAAATAAAATAGAGTTGCAGTTCAAATCACCAAACTGGGCCAGAATGAAAAAGAGGTTGATTCACTCAAATTTTTCAAAGAACATCACTGGGTTTTTGCATAGAGTTGAATTGTATGCATCCAATGACATCTCCAAACACTTGGAAGAATTTTTGAAGAAATATTTAAATGGGTTGTAGTGCAAAAGTGCCTACTGGACCAGATTGGAAAAGTTGGTGTAGAGCTCAAAATCTCCAATGGCCAAAAGGTATTTTTGCATAAAAGTGATGTGGAAACATCACATGACATCCCCAAATTTTGGTGGAAATTTTAAATGCATTTGTCAAATGGTTGTAGTGCAAAACATGCTCCAAATTCAAAAGAAATCATTTTAAAAGAATAAAGCTCTGGGAAAACAAATCTTGCAATAAATCCACTGATAAAGAATTTTTTTATTAAAGAGAGTATTCAAGTCCAACAATACTCTTTGAAGTTTTTTTTCCACTAGAGGCAAAAATCCAAAACCACAAAGGGTAAATCTTGACAAAATGGAAAAGTTTTATTTCCTGGCAACATTTTAATAAATAAAACAAGGTCAAAAATTTTGGGTGTCACAAATCTGCCATGGCACAGTCATAATACGGTTTAATTGATCATGCTTAGGGTTTAATTGATCATGTTGGTTCTGTGGTGGTTTCTTTAATAGAAATCGGAGGGGAAACCCTCTTTTGATAAAAAATATGCTTAGAGTTCCCCCTTTTATGATCACTATACGATCAGAATACGTGCTTTGTCGTGGTGGGTGCACGGCAGATGCCATGGGATGGCTAAAGAGAGGAGGAGGCTCGAGGGCACTGGTGGGCTCCAGAGGCGGGCTTGGCATGAGCGAGCGCGGGATGCAAGACATACCCAGGTTCGGGGCTTTCCGGAGAGATAACACCCCTAGTCCTGCCGAGTGTGGTTTGATGTGCGATAGTGCAAGGTTGCTCCTAGAGCTGTATGGAGGAAGAAGGAAGGCTGGCCAAGGCTTAGGCTGCTCCATCTTCCCGGGTGGATGCTACTGCTTGGTAGCTAGTTCCTCTATGCTTTCCTGCTTGCTTACTTCTCTACGTGCGTTACCTTCTACTTGTTCTGGTGTGTCCTCCTCGTGTATGCGTGGGCTCCTGGAGGGTTTTATAGGCCAACCCCCCAGGGTTACAATGGTAATGTTACAAGTTGGTAGGTCCGGGTCGTCGGCGTCTGGGGACCCGGACTAGGACCCGCTGGGGTCCTGTGGTTCGCCGGGTTCCCCTAGGTGCGGGCCCCGCGTGCCTAGGGGGACTGTGCGTCGTCTTGTTGATCGTTAGGGCATGGCCGAGTCGAGTCATGTACAGTGGCGCTCCGTCAGGTCGCCGCTTGCTGTTGTCAACGGTGATGGCGGGGCACTGTAGCCACGCCAGCCCTGGTCAGCGGGTAGGTGAGGGGCACTGTTGCCACGCTCCGGCTGACCAGAGGCATGGGCGGGGCACTGTTGCCTTGGTCATCAGTGGCTGAAGACTCATCCCATCGTACGGCCTGGATGGGACGGGAGCTGACCCATGGCTGGGTTGCGGAGCATGCCACGGGTGGAGCTGCCTTGTTGAGGAAGCCTTGGTCGCGCCGGGTTCGGCTGTCTTGTACTAGTTGTTGAGGCCGAGTCGAGGTACTTGGCCGGGTCGGAGAGTTTGTCCGGGTTGCGGGGTTTGGCCGGGTCGAGCGACCCAGCCAAGCGCGTGCCGGCTTGAGGGGCGACGCCAGCCCCGTGGTTTTTGAAAAGGATCCGGGTTCCGTTGCCTGCCCGGGGTTCATCCCCCCGACAGTGGTCCCCGAAGCTGTGAAGGTCTGCCGCCTTCGGATGAGTGGGCCTTCGCAGTTTCCCCCTTAAGCAAGGTGAATTCTACGAGCGCCGGTTCCGACAACACCCACTGTGTGCCGGTTTTCTCGGAAACCGGATCGCAGCATCCCGGTGGTGGTGGGAACCGAGGAGTCCATCGAATCTTGGGGCAATCCCTCGGGCTTCGCGCGGGCGCCACGTGGTTCCCGGAAGTCGGAGGAGCCTGACAGGCCACGCGCGTGACGGGACTGGGCGACGGGCTGGGGCCCGCTGCCGCGCTCGCTTGGCCCACGCGTGCCGATTTATCGTGGCGTCCGGGGGCCGGTTGCTCTTCCCCAGGCAGTTATTGCGTGCGCACGTGCGCACTTATTGCGGGGTAGTGGGAAGGGTGAGCGCAGACGATCCCACTCCCCCACGTTCAAACCGAAGGTTATAAATTGGGAGCAAGGGGGGCGGCGGACATCATTCTCGCCCGCGCCCTCCTGCTCCTTCGGTCTTGCTCTGCTTCTCGCGACAGCCGCACTGCGACGCCCGTTGCTTCGAGCAGAACCTTGCCATCGTCCGTCTTCTTTCTTCCTCTCTTGCTTTCATTGATGGCGCTGCCGTCGGGCTCTTGGATGGGCTCGAACGTCACCGTTGAGGACATCGCCCGTCTTCACGCGTCCCGACGCTTGTCGCGGGAGACGGACGTCGCCGTCCGCCTACCGCGCGGCGAGCAGAGGCCACAGCCCCACGGGTTGGAGCGCGTGGTCTTCCTCGCGCATTTCGAGCGTGGATTTGGGTTGCCGGCGAGCACCTTCTTGCGCACGTTCCTGGAGTTCTTCGGGCTCCAGCCTCACCATCTCGGCGCTGGCGCCGTCGTCCAGCTTTCGGGCATCGTCACCCTCTACGAGGGGTATCTAGGGGTCGAGCCTATGATCGACCTCTAGGCGCACTTCCTCTCCCTGAAGCAGCAGGGACCGACGGCCGGGGAGTTCGCCGACTGCGGCGCCGCCGTTATCTCGAAGCGGTCGGGCGCGGACTGCCCCAAGATTCCGCTGGAGGATTCTGCCAAGAAATGGCAGAATTCCATCTTCTACGTCCGCAACTTGGGTGCGGACTGTATCAATCTTCCGGCCTTCGCCATCGAGCCGCCGCGGGCGAAGATGAACTGGGGCTACTCCCCCAGGCGCCCGTCGCAGGAGATTCTCAATCTCTGCGAGCGGGTGGTAGTGATGAGGACGCGGGAGGGGCTCACTGGCAACGACCTCATTGCCGCGTTCATTATGCACCAGGTTCTCCCGCTGCAGAGGCGCTCCTGCCTCATCGGCGAGATGGCCGGTCTTCAAGATCCCAATCGCATGGGATCGGCGCGCCTGACGGCGGAGAAGATGGCGCGTCGAGTGAAAGACATCTCCAAGGCCAACCTTGGGGAGGACTGGCGGTTCGGCAAGGTGCCGTCCAGCGAGTCAAATCCGGCGCCACTGGTGAGTGTTTGGTCTCCTTACTTTGCTGCCACGCATCTCCTTGTTCGCCCTGACGCGACGCGGGAGGTGCTTCTGAATGCCGTCCGGCCACCTTACGCCCGGGCTCCGTCGCAGGTGGTGCGGGTGGCGTCGGAGGAGCCCGCGGCCCACGGCGGGGAGGAGGAGGCCGAGGTCGACGCCGGCGCTGGGCGTCGCGTGTGTAAGTCTTGTCTTTTCCTTAGTGTTTCTCGAATTGCTGATCGCGACACGGTGCGGGCGATGCTGACGCCCGTTGTTGGTGTAGTGGCGCTGGGCGGGGGAGGCAGCAACGCGGGCAGAGCCAGGTCGTCACGTGGGACGGCGCCGAGCCGCCCGCATGGGAAGGACAGCGTCGCGCCGCGGCCCTGGGCCCCGAAGCGCGCGGCAGACCCGGCCGGAAGCGGGAGGCCGGCCAAGAGGAAGCGCGGCGCCGGGCACGGGAGGCCGGCCCCCGGCCGGTCTTGACAGGCTAAGTTTCTTCTCCTGTGCGTGTCCGAACGGTCGAGCTGGATTTGCTTTCGCTCATTCTGTGTTCTTCTTCAGGTCACCGATCGCGCTGGCGAGGGCGGCGGCGGATGCCGCGGCCGCCGAGGAGGCCGCGTTCCACAGGAGCCGGTCCGACCCCGTCGATCAGGTCGAGGTGGAGGAGCGGGCCGACCCAGACCTCGGCCTGGATCCGACCGGCGCCGAGGGCCTGGCGTGGCGGGACAGGAACAGGGCCGAGGCGGAGTTGGAGGCAGCGTCGGTCCGGGCTTGTACCGACGCTGCGGCAGCGTGGGCGTGAGCCGGCATGGAGCCGGCATGGCGAGAAATACCGGAGGGCTCGGTGGTGGCGGCGATGGTCTTCGAGCCGTCGTCGGTGGGGGAGCACGACCGTGGAGGCCGGGCTGAGGTGGTGATCCTCGACCAGGAGGTCGTGGAGGTGGAGGACGACAGCCCGCCGCGGGTCGATGCCGCCGAGCGTGCGGGGGCCGACGGAGGCGGCGGTGGCGCCGTCTTGGAGGAGGCGCCGCGGGTGGAGGTGCCGCAGGCCACCCCGGCAGCTGGGCCGGTGGTGGCGCAGCAGGCTGCCATGGCGTCTGGACCGGTGGTGGCGACGCAGGGCGTCCCGGCATCTGGGTCGTCGACGGCGCTCGGCGGAGGTGCTGGAGCGCGTGGGGAGCGGCCAGTGGGGAGCATGCTCTAGCGCCCCGGCAGGGAGGGCGTAGGGTCGCCGCGCCGCAGCCGGCGCGGAGCGGGAGCGCCGTGGTCTTCGGACCTCAGACCCAGGAGGAGGCGGCGATGGACGCCGTCAGCCGCTGTCTGTGTGGCCGGACGGACCGGCTCGAGGCCTTCGTCCAGGCCGAGGTGGAACGGACGCGGGCCGTTTTGGTAAGCTTCTTCTGCAATTTCTTCTTTGTGGGGGCGCGCCAGCGCACCCACTGGGTGTAGCCCCCGAGGTTCGGGCCAACTATGTAGTAGTTGGGTCGAATCTTTAGAATGTCGTCCTTGTTCTGATCACTGCTTTCTTCAGCAAGTCGACGCCTACCGGGTCGGCGCCTTCAACCGCCTCCTGGGCAAATACCGGGAGCTCAAGGAGCACCTCGCCGCCAAGGAGGAGGAGCTCCGCGTTGCCGCAGGTATCTTCATGCTATTTTCTAGTGGGGGCGCGCTAGCGCACCCACTGGGTGTAGCCCCCGAGATTCGGGCCAACTGTGTAACAGTTGGGCCAAATCTTAAGTCTTGCTTTTCCTTTCCTGAGTCTTCCTTTTTGCAGCCGAGGTGATGTCCTGACAGACCCGGCTGCTCCGGGCTGGTCATCACTATGACCGGCTTGTCGCTGACACCGGCCACCTTGGCGCCGAGGTGGCGCAGGCGAGGGCGGAGGCGGCAGCAGCCAGGCGGTCGCTTGACGAGGCCAACTAGCTGCGGGAGCAGCTGGCGGGTCATAAGAGCCGCCTCGAGGCCGAGGTGGAGCTCCTTAGGGCGGAGGCCGCCAAGGTGGTGGAGACGCTGTAGGCCCTGGTCGAGGCGGACCAGTGGTGTGGCAGGCTGGCCGATGACAAGGGCCGGCTCCAGGCCGAAGTGGAGCGCCTGAGGGAGCAGGCTGCTACGGCAGAGGGGGCCCGTCAGGATGAGGCCCGCCGTCGCGAGGCGGCCGAGAAGGTGGCCTCTAATAAGGACGCCGAGTTGAAGGCGGCCCTTGCCAATGCGGCCGACCTGGAGAAGGCGCTACGGGAGCGCGACCGCGCCATTGAGCAGGAGCGGCGCGGTACGTTGCTCGAAGCGCAGCACCTGGAAGAGTCCTTCTCAAGTAAGTGCTTTTCTTGCTTTCTGCCGGCTTTTTGTCCTTGTTGTCCTTTTTCCTGACATGCCTCGCTTTCTAGCAGGGGCCTTCCCGGAGACGCATGGGCTAGCGGAGGAAGCCGTCCGCTTTCAGCGTGACCCGACGGGAGTCGTCGGGTCCAGGACGGACCCGCAGGTGGTGTGGACCTTCCCGGAAATTATGACCGCCGCTGAGGCCCGCCTGCGGGTCTTGGGAGACTAGCTGGGGCGGCAGTCCCAGTCCGGCACGGCAATGACGACAGCCCTTTGGCCGGGCTCCGTCGAGCCGAACAGTTTCATGCGGCTGGCGCGTTGGCTGGAGATGGGGCCGGACCGGCTTCACGAGTGGCGCGTCTCCGCCGCTCGTGCTGGTGCTAAAATGGCGCTCCGGTTTGCACTGTCTTGGCATCCGGACCTGCAGCTGGATGCGCTGATGGGCCAGCGGGCCGGCTCGAAGCAGCTGTTGCAGGAGCAAGCCGGCCGGATTGCTTCCCGGGCCAGCTATATCGCCGAGTTCGCCTTCCATGACGAGTTGCACCTCGAGCGGACGGAGGACGGCGGGGTCGTGGCCTGCAACGACTACGGCCTGCTTCTTCATGACCTGGAGGGGAGCTCCGAGGAGACGGGCGTCTACCGCGACGGGGTGCTGAGGAGGACACCGGTACCTTGCTGGGCCCGGAGGCCGCCAGGGGAGAGCCGTCGATGTCGCGACGCGGCGCTGGAGATGCTTGAGACGTCTTAGTAAGATTTGTTAGGTAGCAAGTCCACCCACCCACTGGGGGTTCTGGGTGTAATGAACTCGGGTCGTGGGCCTTTAAATATTTATGTGTGTATGTCGTGAATGTTTTTACTCTTGCTTTTCGTTTTTGAACCGATTTCTTGCGCTTCTCCTTTCT